>NW_026512425.1:0-214559 GCF_027579735.1 Bombina bombina | reverse complement strand
TTAGCAGGAACAGCATTACACTTGTTTCTTATTGATGTGTCTCATTTATATGTATATATCATTTTTAAAAAGAGCTGCATACCGCAGAACAAAAGTTATGTTTTATTTTTATCGGACCTCCTGGTTGCTCCTCATTTGTTTTCACATACTCACTATCATAAATGGAGCCCAAGGTGAGGGAGAGGAAGAAGGAAACACTAGTTCACAAAAAACATAGAAAACAATATTAACCTAAGGCCTCCCTGGGAGAAAGTGAAATAAGCACAGAGTTTGGCAAGTTTTGGACTATAACTGTTATAGCACTTTATTGGATTTTTTTCATATTCTGAGATGTTATTGTATTCAGCTATTAACTTTGGAATAAACCTTCTGCGCATAGCGGCACTAGGACTCCCTGTGAGTATTTTCCACTTTAGTGCCTACACCTTTTCATTACAGCTACAAAATTGTGATTCCTATTTTCAGCACTTCATTAAAAAGTTAGAATTAGATAGAAGTTGGTGGATCTGTCCCCCTGGAGATCCGCACCACCAAGAAGAAAAGCTGCGTGTTTTGTGGTTCTGGGAGAGACTGAAGAAGGCAGTGCTCTTCATAATAGGAGAGTACTTTTTTGTATTATATTGTTCCTATTATATTGCAGTATTTTCTATATTATTTTTTGCTTTGTATTATTCTATCCAATATATATATTTTATTTCATGATCAAAGTGGTGACATACTAAGGCCCATCAATGCACTTCTTTATTTTGTTTCACTTATATCTTTCTTTGACCTCTCGGTTATATATCTAGGTGTTTTTTTTTTCATTCACTCTTACAAAAGATCTTCTTGGTATTTTGTAAATTGAAGCCAAGAGGAAGATGGGGATATACCCCCTAGTACCTTAGAATGGTTCATCAATTTGTGTATTGGCAAGTACAAAATTTAGCAGGTAGGCAGCCTAGAAGTTATATATAGGTTCTGGTTATTTTTGAGGAGTCATATTTCCATATTCTGCTATGAAATATGTCGACTTTTCCATATCACTAGTAAATGGGGGAGAGGCTTTGAATGGATATCAGATCTTATACACAGGTACTAGAAGCCCAACTCCACAAAACCAATTAGATCCAGTGCAGTTGAATTTGGTGTTGAGATTTCTGCATGGAACTGTATGAAAATGAATGTTCATTTGCAATTAACAGTTTAATATATATAATTCTTCTGCACTGTGTATAGCACTGGACAATACACTATTGCATTATACATTGATGATAATAATAATGTTCATTACACAACCTTATGCTGACCTTATGGTTCTCATTCATTACAACCCATTGAAAAAACAAGTTTATTGTGTACCCTGTCTAATTTAAGGGAAATAGTCAGCACAGAGCAATTAAATAAATACCAGTGAAAGGCGTGTGCGTCGCTTCCTCTTCACTCACAAATGTTGAACCATTTCAGCTGGAATGGTGTGCGAGTGACAACAAGATTTGATGGATGGACGAAAAATGGCTGTACATTGGCGATACTGCTGGCTAGTGACCTAGTCCAGTGTTTACAAAAAGGAAGGGACTGTTTCCTGTAGCTAACAAAATGCAAGTCTAAAAATGGCATGGAAATACATCAGTGGAGAGATCAGCAACGGGTGTGGAAATGGAGCACTGTGTCTAAGTGCCAAGCTTTAGGTCAAGGTACTTTTGACAAGCATTTTTCTTTATTAGAAATTTGCGTGATAATTATCAGTTTCTTCTCTGGCTAGACCACAACTCAAGGTTTTTGCAGGAGATGCAAGCTGAAACATTTGCTGCCCTGTACCAGGGTTCTTCATACTTTTTTCTCCAAGACCTAGTGCAACCATTATCATACCATATACCTTAATGACACTATTTGTATGCTTGGTCTGAAAATTTCTGTAGTAATATACAACAAGATAGCTGCAATTTTTGGTAAAAGGATTAAAATGTGTGCATACTTTATTCTTGATTGTAGTAAACTTGAAAGTGCTGTAAAAGGTAATAACATCCACACACTATCATACACTACACAAACTGCACATTCTCATACAACACACACACCACACGTACTCTCATACAACACACACACCACGCACTCTCATTTAACACAGACCACACACAATCTCATACAACACACACCACACACACTCTCATACAACACACACACCACACACACTCTCATACAACACACACACCACACACTCTCATTTAACACACACCACACACACTCTCATACAACATACACACCACACACACTCTCATACAACACACGCACTCTCATACAACACACACACCACACACTCTCATTTAACACAGACCACACACAATCTCATACAACACACACACTCTCATACACCACACAAACCACACGCTCTCATACCACACATGATCTCATACAATTCACACACCACACACACACTCTTATACACCACACACACACACTCTAATACACCACACACACTATCATACAACACAGACCACTCACAATCTCATACAACATACACACCACACACACTCTCTTACAACACACACACTCTCATACACCACACAAACCACACGCTCTCATACACCACAGACCACACATGATCTCATACAATTCACACACCATACACACTCTTATACACCACACACACGCACTCTAATACACCACACACACTATCATACAACACAGACCACTCACAATCTCATACAACACACACTCTCATACAACACAGACCACATACACCTTCATACAACACATACACCACAAACACTTCATGCAACACACACACACACCACACACACTCTCATACACCACACACACCATTGACACTCTCATATAATACACACATCACACACACTCTCATACAACACACTTTCATACAACACACACACCATAGACACTCTCATATAACACACACATCACACATACTCTCATACAACACACACTACACACACTCTCTTACAACACACACACAACATAGACACTCTCATACAACACACACACTCTCATACACCACAGACCACACACAATCTCATACAACACACACACCACACACTCTCATACAACACACACCACACAAACTCTCATACAACACACACACCATAAACACTCTCATACAACACACACCACAACAAACATACCACACACACACTCTCATACAACACACACTCACACCATACACTTTCATACAACACACATTCTCTTGTACAACAGAGACACACACGTAGGGTTGCCAGCTGTCCTCTATAAAAATACTGGACAATGTGGACTCGATGGCCAGTGGGGTCGCACAATGCCCCCTCACAAAATCACTTCTTTAAACCACACTCTTTATTCTACCATGTATATTTTTCAAAACTTGGTAGTGATTTTACACCTTGGCTGCGAGTTACATAGAAATCAATAACTCTTTGGTTGCCAGTAACACATGTAAACAGTAGAACCTCTTGACTAATCTAGATTGTAAGTTCCCCTGCCTCAATTCCTCCTGTATTTTTTGATAAATGTTGTCCTGTCTCTTAAAAATATTGTATCATTGTACTTTTATCTTTTGCACCCATGGAGAGCGCTGCAGAATTTGTTGGCATTTTTAAAATAAAATATAATATAAAAATAGCTCACCTTTTTCTGCTCTATATTTCAAATACATTGAGGCATAGAATGGCATTATACATTTAACATTCATGTACATTTAAGTGTCCAGTATTTTTGTGAAGATTTTACTGGACAGACTGCTAAAATACAGGACATAGGTTGAATATTGAACATCTGGCAACTCTACACACCTCACACATTCTAATACAACACACACACCACACACTCTCATCCAACACACACTCACTCTCATACAACACACACACCACACACTCTCATACAACACACACTCACTCTCATACAACACACACACCACACACTCTCATACAACACACACTCACTCTCATACAACACACACACACTCATATAACACACTCAAACACACCACACACACTCTCAAACAAAACACACACCACACACTCTCATACAACACACACACACTCTCATACACCACACAAACCACACGCTCTCATACACCACAGACCACACATGATCTCATACAATTCACACACCATACACACTCTTATACACCACACACACGCACTCTAATACACCACACACACTATCATACAACACAGACCACTCACAATCTCATACAACACACACTCTCATACAACACAGACCACATACACCTTCATACAACACATACACCACAAACACTTCATGCAACACACACACACACCACACACACTCTCATACACCACACACACCATTGACACTCTCATATAATACACACATCACACACACTCTCATACAACACACTTTCATACAACACACACACCATAGACACTCTCATATAACACACACATCACACATACTCTCATACAACACACACTACACACACTCTCTTACAACACACACACAACATAGACACTCTCATACAACACACACACTCTCATACACCACAGACCACACACAATCTCATACAACACACACACCACACACTCTCATACAACACACACCACACAAACTCTCATACAACACACACACCATAAACACTCTCATACAACACACACCACAACAAACATACCACACACACACTCTCATACAACACACACTCACACCATACACTTTCATACAACACACATTCTCTTGTACAACAGAGACACACACGTAGGGTTGCCAGCTGTCCTCTATAAAAATACTGGACAATGTGGACTCGATGGCCAGTGGGGTCGCACAATGCCCCCTCACAAAATCACTTCTTTAAACCACACTCTTTATTCTACCATGTATATTTTTCAAAACTTGGTAGTGATTTTACACCTTGGCTGCGAGTTACATAGAAATCAATAACTCTTTGGTTGCCAGTAACACATGTAAACAGTAGAACCTCTTGACTAATCTAGATTGTAAGTTCCCCTGCCTCAATTCCTCCTGTATTTTTTGATAAATGTTGTCCTGTCTCTTAAAAATATTGTATCATTGTACTTTTATCTTTTGCACCCATGGAGAGCGCTGCAGAATTTGTTGGCATTTTTAAAATAAAATATAATATAAAAATAGCTCACCTTTTTCTGCTCTATATTTCAAATACATTGAGGCATAGAATGGCATTATACATTTAACATTCATGTACATTTAAGTGTCCAGTATTTTTGTGAAGATTTTACTGGACAGACTGCTAAAATACAGGACATAGGTTGAATATTGAACATCTGGCAACTCTACACACCTCACACATTCTAATACAACACACACACCACACACTCTCATCCAACACACACTCACTCTCATACAACACACACACCACACACTCTCATACAACACACACTCACTCTCATACAACACACACACCACACACTCTCATACAACACACACTCACTCTCATACAACACACACACACTCATATAACACACTCAAACACACCACACACACTCTCAAACAAAACACACACCACACACTCTCATACAACACACACTCACTCTCATACAGCACACACACTCATATAACACACTCATACACACCACACACACTCTCATACAACACACATGCCACACACTCTCATACAACACACTCTAACTCTCATAAAACACACACACCACACACTCTCATACAACACACACTCACACACTCATAACACACTCATACACACCACACACTCTAATATAACACACACATTCATCTAACACACACGCACACACACATACTCATGCAACACATACACATACCCCACGCACTGTCATATAACACACAGGCACACCAAACCCTCTTATACAAAGCACACACACACAACACTCACACACTCTCATACAACACACACACTCATATAACACACTCATACACACCATACACTCAAATATAACACACACACACACTCATTTAACACACACACATACTCATGCAACACATACATATACCACACACTATCATACAACACACAAACACACCAACCCCTCTTATACAATGCACACATACAACACACAACACACACACTTTCATATAACACACACACAAGTCGTGCCCCATTAAACATGGTTTGAAGAACCCTGCTTTAAACTACAGAAGTATCAAATATGCTGTGTGTTATTGTTTACTGTAATTCTCATGGAATATCAAAAATATTGCATTCCACTTAAAATTTACATCTTCTGAAATACTACGTGTTTTTATTTCATTAAGACATGAGTAAATTCCTTTGCACTGTAATACACTGAAAAACAACCCAAAACATTCTTTTTAGATAAGTATCTTATAAACTTTGAAAGAATGGTGGTTATATTACCAAAACATCACTATTGTTGAAGTGTTTACATGAAAGTATGTATAGATGGTGCTAGCATAGATATGGTAATAATATCACTACGTGTTCTGACTAGAAATGCAGCAGAGTTTTCATGTAATCTATATCACAACAGAAACTTGTAGGAAACCACATTTCATATGCTATATTTTATATATATATATCCAGAGCCCAAGTTACAGTGTTACCCTATAACAGTCATCCGCCTGAGTGCATAAATGTAGTAAATAATCTGCAAAAGAAATGCACTCAGGCGGATGACCGTTATAGGGTAACACTGTAGATTGGGCTCTGGATATATATATATATATATAATGAGCATACTCTTTGTGCAAAATCTGTAAATGGTTGCAAAGTCGTACTGCCCAATAATAATGCAACAAGAAACAAGTTTTCTGATTTATTTTTTGCATAATAAAATAGTGTTAAAAGGACGGTAAAGTGAAGACTAAACTTTCATGATTCAGATAGAGTATGAAAAATTAAACAGCTTTCTAATTTGCTTATATTATCTAATTTGCTATGTTCTCTTGTTATCCTTTGTTGAAAAGCATACCTAGGTAGGCTCAGAAGCAGCAATGAACACCTGGGAGCTAAATGTTAAATGCTGGCTGCATATAAATGCCTCTTGCCATTGGCTCAGCAGATCTGGTCAGTTAGCTCCAAGATAGTGCATTGCTGCTCCTTCAACAAAAGATAGTGTACCAAGAGAATTAAACAATTTTGATAACAGAAGTTAAATAGAAAGCTGTTTAAAATTGTATGTTCTATCAAAATTATGAAAGGAAGATGTTTGTCCCTTTGATTGTAAAGGCAGATCTTTTTGATGCACCAGAGACAGAAAGAAAAATTGAATGCAAATAAATGCAGCCATCCTCCTATAATCCTCTCAATGAAATATGATTTAGGATTGTGCAGTAATAAAGAACAAGCACAGAAAAGCCATTGTATGGTATATACACATTACAAGTACAATACAAAACAGAAAACCAAAACGTTTCTCAAGAGGTCAGTTAACTATTAGTATTATCATTTTATTTATTTGTAATGTGCAATTCTATTATCCAGCTCTATATAGGAGTGTTAGAGACAAAAACTATTTATTGTCTAAGTGACATCTGGTAGAGAAGCCAGGGTCAGGTAATTGCTTGGAGGGTTTGGACATTTTAAAGAGCAGATGTATAGGGAAGAACAGCATCTAAATACAGTTAAAGCTATAAAATTGAATCTAATACAGCTGTATTAGTTGTGCCGTTTCTGAAACTAATTTCTGAAAGAGACGTGAAACCCATAATTTTTCTTGCATGATTCAGATATAGCATACAATCTTAAACAACTTTCAATTTACTTTTATCATCAACTTTGCTTCAGTCTCTTGGTATCCTTTGTTGAAAGAGCTGCAATGTACTACTGGGAGCTACCTAAAAACACTGGTAAGCCAATGACAAGAAGCATATATGTACAGCCACCAATCAGCAGCTAACTCATAGAAACTGAGCTTATCTAGGTATGATTTTAAACAAAGGATACCAAGAGAACTAAGCGAATTATAAAATAAAATTAAACCGGAAATTTGTTTCAAATTGTTTGAATTATTTAAAGGGACACTGAACCCAATTTTTTTCTTTCCTGATTCAGATAGAGCATGAAATTTTAAGCAAGTTTCTCATTTACTCCTATTATCAATTTGTCTTTGTACTCTTGCTATCTTTATTTGAAAAAGAAGGCATCTAAGTTTTTTTTTTGGTTCAGAACTATGGACAGCACTTTTTTATTGGTGGATGAATTTATACACCAATCAGAAAGGAGAACCCAGGTTGTTCACCAAAAATGGGCCGGCATCTAAACTTACATTCTTGTATTTCAAATAAAGATACCAAGAGAATGAAGAAAATTTGATACTAGGAGTAAATTAGAAAGTTGTTTAAAATGTCATGCTCTATCTGAATCGCGAAAGAAAAAATTTGGTTTCAGTGTCCTTTTAAATCATAAAGGAAACATTTTGGGTTTCATGTCCCTTTAAGGAAAAAATCTTGATGCAACATGGTGACCCACAAATTGCAGAAGCTTTGTATCTGCCACGTCACATCTGCGAGTTATGAGTCTCCTTCCATTATAGTGCATGGGGCATCATTACCATTCATGTGTTCCACTGTGAAGCATACCAGCATCACGGAAATGCATTCTAAGCTTTACAGAGCAAACTAATTACAAAAAGCTCCCTCTATATAACAGTAACACTAACATATGCTAAAAGGAAACCTTGAAAACAGAGAAAATAAAATAAAAATAAAAACAAGACAACCTTATTATAAACAATGTTCCAAGAGTTTTTCCAAAGCATTGAGGCTGTTGTTATTGTTTATTTCTTATTGCTAATGGTTTGTGTTTGACGTGCAGTACATCACCTTGTGCAACTATAAATCTTAAAGGGACATTAAAGGGACACAAAACCCAAACTTTTTCTATCATGATTCAGATAAAGAATACAATTTTAAACATTATAATTTACTTCTATTATCTAATTTGCTTAATTCGTTAGATATCCTTTTTTGAAGAAATAACAATGCACATGGGTGAGCCAATCAGACAAGGAGGCCCATTTATCAAGCTCCGCATGGAGCTTCTAGGCCCGTGTTTCTGGCGAGTCTTCAGACTCGCCAGAAACAGCAGTTATGAAGCAGCGGTCTAAAGACCGCCACAATTCAACATGATCGAGTACGATCGGGTTGATTGACACCTCCCTGCTGGCGGCCGATTGGCCACGAGTCTGCTGGTGCAATGCTAAATCTGGAGAGCGTATTGCTCTCCGCATTCAGCAAGGTCTTGCGGACCTGATCCGCACTGTCGGATCAGGTCCGCAAGACCTTTGATACATAGGCCTCAAGGCAACTATGTGCAGCTACCAATCAGCAGCTACTGAGCCTATCTAGATATGCTTTTCAGCAAAAGATATCAAGAAAATGAAACAATTTAGATAATAGAAATAAATTAGAAAAGTGTTTAAAATTGCATGTTCTTTCTAAATCATATAATAATTATTTTTTTTCTTATATGATTATGAGTTTTATGTCCTTTTAACTACTAAATACAAGTCATGCCCCTCCCTCTTATTATAGGTGCTGCTATTGTGGAACCTAGGCTATATTGCAGGTATCGAAAGCAAAGTTAATGCACATGTGCAAACACGTTAGAAATGGAATGTAGTGAAATCTAGATTTCAACATGGCTGCACCCATGACTAGAGGGAGGAATGGAATAACCTTAATACTATGCTTATAAATTGCAATTAATGTATAAAGGGATGTTAAAAAGTAAATACATTCTAGACATAATAGTCTACTCAAAGCAGATATTACTCATAAAACAATATGTATATGTAATTTTTTCAATTATATTAGTTGTTTAAATAATGGAAATATGTATGTTGCCATTTTTGAACTAGTTTTCTATTTTTGTCTGTTTGGGCAAACAAGATTGTACGTAAACCTTTTTAGAAAACCCTTTTTTACACACAACCTTGTTTATACAGTAACTTTTATTACCTTTTTATATCTTCCTCATAAGGAAAGATAGATAAACCTAAAGGGACAATCTACTCCATAGATAGATAATCCCTTTATTACCCATTCCCCAGCTATGCATAACCAACACTGTTATATTAATATACTTTTTACCTCTGTGATTATCTTGTATCTAAGCCTCTGCAGACTGCCCGTTATCTCAGTTCTTTTGACAGACTTGCATTTTAGCCAATCAGTGCTAACTCATAAATAACTCCACGGGAGTGAGTACAATGTTCTCTATATGGCAAACATGAACTAGCACTGTCTAGCTGTGAAAAACTGTCAAAATGTACTGAGATAAGAGACGGCCTTCAATAACTTAGAAAACAGCATATGAGCCTACCTACGTTTAACTTTAAACAAAGAATACCAAGAGAAAAAAGCACATTTGATGAGAAAAGTAAATGGCAAAGTTGCTTAAAATTGCATGCCCTATCTGAATCATTAAAGTTTAATTTTCACTAGACTGTCCCTTTAAGTTAAAACATGGGGGTGCCCATTACTTTATAGAAACTCAGTGGATATTAGAAAACCAGCAATTTTCAGAGTTAAATGATAGGAAAAGAGGACAAAATAAATATTGAAAGTATATTGCATTTTTTTTTTAACTACACATAACTAAACATTTTATATTACTATATCACACTGTTTAATATCCCTAAGGTCCCTTTAATGACACTTCCTGCTAATGCTCATTGGTTGATAAGTACTTCCTGCTCATGCTTATTGGGTGATAGGCACTTCCTGCTAATGCTTATTGGATGATAGGCACTTCCTGCTAATGCTCATTTGTTGATAGGTATTTCCTGCTAATGCTCATTGGTTGATTGGTACTTCCTGCTAATGCTCATTGGCTAATAGGCACTTCCTGAGTATTAGTTTAAAATATCTATAAGTAAATGAGTATAATTAGGAAATGCATATCTGATACTGGTATGTTACTTTAATTTAAATTTGAAATAGCTTTTACTTCATATTTATTTAGACAACAACAATATAAACATGTTTAAATGCTGATCTTTCCAATGGGTGGTAGAACGATTCTGAGTGCAGTTAGAATCCATATCTCCCCAACCATCTTGGATCTTTTGGGATTGTCTTTAGTTGTGAGATTTGCCTGCTATCCCTACCATAGCTTCCCCTCTCAGGGCAAACTTCCCTATTTACTTCTATTATCTAATTATCTTCTTCTTTTGATATCCTTTGTGAAAATCATATCTAGGTAGGCTTAGGAGCAGTAATGCACTACTGGGACGTAGGTGCTGATTAATGGCTGCGCGTATGTGCCTCTTGTCATTGGCTCACCTGATGTGTTCAGCTAGCTCCCAGCATTGTTGTTCCTTCAACAAAAAATACCAAGAAAACAAAGCAAATTTAATAATAAAAGTAAATTGGAAAGTTGTTTGAAATATCTTGCTTTATTTGAATAATGAAGTAAAAATGTTGGGTTTCATGTCTCTTTTAAATATAGGGAAGGCTCAGGCTTAGAAAGGGATATAAGCAGAGCAGGTACAGGACAAGATCATTTCTGCAGGTGAGAAAGTGTTGTAGGTAGTGAAAACAAGGAGGTGCTGATAGAAGAAGAACAAAGGAGGAGTATTTGTAAACAAGGTGAGACATGTAGGAGGTGTGGTGTTGTAGGTGGTTTGTAAAGGTTGGAATATGGATTTGGATCCATTTTGGAGGATAGAGATTACTTAAAAGGACATCATTCTCAAATATTATCTGTGTTCCAGCTAAATAATAATGTTTCAAAATGTAATGCAGTGCTTTGGTTTCTGAAAATGTTGTTCCTGTGCTGAATAAACTAACTTTTTTTTGTGTGGGTTTTATCCATACCAGCCAGTAAGCACATTATTATTAAATCTTTGTCTCCTAACTATTAAAGGGGCATGATACCCAAATGCTGAAGCACTTGAAGTGGTGGAGCATAGCTGCAAAAATCTGACTAGAAAATATCACCTGAACATCTTTAAGTAAAAATGGAAGATATTTCCCTCAAAATGTAATCAGCAGCCACATCCTATTGTAAAGGGACATTAAGCAGCCAATCAGGATGCTTGTCCTGAAACTTACAAGGGAGCCTGCATCTGGCATGTGCAGGCCCAGTCATGCTATTTCCCGCCTCAGTTTAAGGACGTTTACTATGAAATCTTGTTCGATTTTAGTGAAATCTCCTGAGATCACAGTAAAGCAAAGTGTGACATCAGCAGTGATGAAGCTGATTGGCTGATTCTAGATGCAACTGACAGTAGCTCCAGCATATCTGTTCACACATCACTTACTATTGTGAGGTGAAGAAATTTTGAGGTAAAACACCTTTTTTTACATAGAGATGTTCAGGTGATATTTTCTTGTCGGCTTTTTACAGTTCAGATAAAGGTGGAGGTTACCAAAGCGCCAAATAAAGGCTGGGTCTGAGCCAATAATAGTTAAAATCACAATTAGCATAAAAAGTGCATTTATTCATACAGATTCACAAATAAAAAACAAGTAAAAACAGGTAACAAACAATTAAAATTAAAATAATGTAAAATTGCGCAAAAAAGACTGATTCGAAATGCTAGCCTTGATCAGTGGCTAGTAAAAACACTAGGAAAGCCTGGTTTCCCAATACACAATATTTCAAATAATGTCTGGATACCATATAACCACTTCGAGAGTGGACTAATAAAGGTGGGACATGTTAGTGTCCTAGGTTACGTCTAAGGTGTGTAGCAGGTTATTGCTTACAAAATTAAGTAGGTCAGAATTATCTTGCTAATTATCGTAGCGTGTGTGACATACAATAAATGTCGTTTAAGGTAGTAACCTGTGTGAGCAAAGCTTGAGGTTTGGACAATCTATCTGTACAAATCCTAAAAAGGTAATCTAGGTTTAAGTAGATTGATTCTGCTAATTACGGCAGCGTATGAGATTTGCAATGTGTATTGTGTGAGATATATCCTCACGGTTTATCTAGCTTGTTAAAATTCAGAATGTGGGTAAATGTTGTCTAAGAGAGTGATGATGAAAGGTATTCGTGAGTGTTAAAGCTTTGTGTGTGATGGATACAAACTATAAATACAAATAATAATAACACACTGGATTATTAAAAATAGCGTGAAACATCAAAGCAAATTCAGCGTGAAACAACGAAACAAATTCACAATTTCCTAGTGATTAATGTGAGCAACGTTAAACTTTAACGAAATAGCGTGAAAAATCAGCGTAAAACAACAGAAAACAAATAAGCACTGTGAACACTGTGAAACACCTTGGTAGTGTTCAAAATGAAAAAAAGCAATTCAAAAAAGTCATGGTCCCTAAAAATTCAGAGCAAACCAGATGATTAAAAAAAAAAAACAGTGGCCACTGTGAAAAAAGAAACAATATAGTGAACAGTCAATCCAACAAACAGATAAGTGATTTTAAAACCCTCTGCTAGTATTAGCGTTCCTGTTATGATTCTGCAGCCGAAGCCGGATTGGGGTTAGAAACCGGAAGTCCTAGTCTTCTCAGTCGACGCGTTTCGGTCTGTGCTAGACCTTTATCAAGACTCTTGATAAAGGTCTAGCACAGACCGAAACGCGTCGACTGAGAAGACTAGGACTTCCGGTTTCTAACCCCAATCCGGCTTCGGCTGCAGAATCATAACAGGAACGCTAATACTAGCAGAGGGTTTTAAAATCACTTATCTGTTTGTTGGATTGACTGTTCACTATATTGTTTCTTTTTTCACAGTGGCCACTGTTTTTTTTTTTTAATCATCTGGTTTGCTCTGAATTTTTAGGGACCATGACTTTTTTGAATTGCTTTTTTTCATTTTGAACACTACCAAGGTGTTTCACAGTGTTCACAGTGCTTATTTGTTTTCTGTTGTTTTACGCTGATTTTTCACGCTATTTCGTTAAAGTTTAACGTTGCTCACATTAATCACTAGGAAATTGTGAATTTGTTTCGTTGTTTCACGCTGAATTTGCTTTGATGTTTCACGCTATTTTTAATAATCCAGTGTGTTATTATTATTTGTATTTATAGTTTGTATCCATCACACACAAAGCTTTAACACTCACGAATACCTTTCATCATCACTCTCTTAGACAACATTTACCCACATTCTGAATTTTAACAAGCTAGATAAACCGTGAGGATATATCTCACACAATACACATTGCAAATCTCATACGCTGCCGTAATTAGCAGAATCAATCTACTTAAACCTAGATTACCTTTTTAGGATTTGTACAGATAGATTGTCCAAACCTCAAGCTTTGCTCACACAGGTTACTACCTTAAACGACATTTATTGTATGTCACACACGCTACGATAATTAGCAAGATAATTCTGACCTACTTAATTTTGTAAGCAATAACCTGCTACACACCTTAGACGTAACCTAGGACACTAACATGTCCCACCTTTAATAGTCCACTGTCGAAGTGGTTATATGGTATCCAGACATTATTTGAAATATTGTGTATTGGGAAACCAGGCTTTCCTAGTGTTTTTACTAGCCACTGATCAAGGCTAGCATTTCGAATCGGTCTTTTTTGCGCAATTTTACATTATTTTAATTTTAATTGTTTGTTACCTGTTTTTACTTGTTTTTTATTTGTGAATCTGTATGAATAAATGCACTTTTTATGCTAATTGTGATTTTAACTATTATTGGCTCAGACCCAGCCTTTATTTGGCGCTTTGGTAACCTCCACCTTTATCTAAACTGTATATTGACTACTAGGAGTCAAATTTCCAAAGCCAAGGTCTTATTTTAGGTAGGCGCTCAGTGTACCCCATTGCAGGCTTTTTACAGTTCATTGCTTCACTTTCAACTGCTTTAACATATGGGCATTGTGCTCCTTTAAATCAATTTGTAACTTATTTTTTTTCTATAGCATTTTTATGTGTTTTGTAATGCAAATTAACAAGCAGTAATTTTATACTTCAGGTGTCAGAAAGCTCAGAATTGTAAATGGTATTTTGTATTATGCACGTCTGCAACACTTAACTCATCCCTTCATATGAGCGCAATTAGTGCTTATACCATTCTGCGCTACCCACTAAAAAGTATGAGGCACAGTAAAAACATTTTGGACATGTTAAAGGGAAATTAAACCCACATTTTTTCTTTCATGATTCAGATAGAGAATACAATTTTAAACAACGTTCCAATTTTCTTCTGTTATCTAATTTGCTTCATTCTTTAGATATACTTTGTTGAAGAAATAGCAATGCACATGGGTGAGCCAATCATACAATGAGGCATCTATGTGCAGCCACAAATCAGCAGCGACTGAGCCTATCTAGATATGCTTTTCAGCAAAGGTTATCAAGAGAATGAAGCAAATTAGATAATAGAAGTAAATTAGAAAGTTGTTTAAAATTACATGCTCTTTCTAAATAATGAAAGAATAAAATATGGGTTTCATGTCCCTTTAAGGTGCTTTGGTTAATATTTTTAACCATCAACTTGTAATACCAGATTGTATGTTATTGTTTGTGCAAGTCCAGATGCAAGATAACACATCAAACTCTATTGATTGCACTCCACTTGTATTTTAGTGCTACATGGTCCTTGTATTTTTTTAGTACTTGAATAAACATGCTAGGACCTTCCTCATTTTAAGAGCAGCAGCGATGGCCTGTAAATTACATCTTTCTATAGACTAATACTGTAACAACCTTTTTTTCTGCCAATTGTGAACTTTTTAGAAAGTGTACCCATCTTTTCCAAGTGATTATATTTCCATTATTTATTGGGTTCTGTACACTTTTCAATATATTTTATAGCTGGAAGAAAACTTTTTGTTATAACAGACAACTATTTGTTTGCAGAATGTGTACAGTCCCAATATAGTGGGGTAATTTATTAGTGCAGGTTGTAGGTCCATCCTATCTATCTATCTATCTATCTATCTATCTATCTATCTATCTATCTATCCTCAAAATCATTATAGAGAGCAGCATGTACATTATTACTATTGGTTACTAAGGGGTTACCTTTGGGGGCCCCAAAAAAATGTTTGCACCAGGTGCCCTGCCTGTTGGTGATAATCTGCTTTATATGAGATGCTGGATATCACCTGCTATACCTGACCCATTGGTGATATCATGTAAAGCCTGACATGTTTAGCCTGATGAAACAATGGTTTCATGTTGAGAAATGTGTTGCTGCTATGTTTTTGTAATACATTTTTTTAAATCATTTTATATATTCCACACTTGTTTGTATCCACTTGTTGTGGCTTTTACTAATAGGGGGTTGTCAGTTGTTCTTTTGAGCCCTCTGTTTTCATCCTTAAAGGGACACAAACCCATTTTTTTCTATCATGATTCAGGTAGAGAATACAATTTTAAACAACACTCCAAATTTACCTCTATTATCTAATTTGCTCCATTCTATACATTTCCTTTGTTGAAGAAATAGCAATGCACATGGGTGAGCCAATCACATGAGGTATCTAGGTTCAGCCACCAATCACCAGCTACTGAGCCTATCTAGATATAGTTTTCAGCAAAGGATATCACAAGAATGAAGCAAATTAGATGATAGAAGTAAATTAAAAAGTTGTTTAAAATTGCATGCTCTTTTTAAATCATGAAAGAAAAAGTTTGGGTTTCATGTCCCTTTAAGGCCATCCGTTGCTGTTGCGATACCTGGTGATATCACACACCAAGTTTGAAGCAGACAATAAGACGGAGGAAGGCGAATGAAAAATACTAAGTCTCCAGTCTGCTCCATGACCGCTACGGTGATGCTCATCTACATGTTGTGAGTGTATTGAAGCCTTCCTTCTTATGCTCTTATCCTAACCTTATTACCCTATCTTTCAGATATACAGAATCACCAGAACAGCTGAAGAGAGCTGCCCTAGGATTTCTCTTATATTAGAGTACTGTTGCTGTTATTACATTGAAGGATAATCGCTTTACAACGAATAGTTACTTTTATATGTTACTATTATACAATGTTTATTTGTAACTTTTTTTGTGTAACAAATATTTACATTTGCCAGTGAGCCCCTCATGGATATTTAATATCAATTACTCACTACATTACCTGTAAAGGCTGATATACTTGTGATGCTGTTGGCAATATGCTGTAAAGCCTGTCTGCTGGCCATTACCCATAAAACCTGACCCGCTATCTATTACCTGTGTAGTCCGACCTCATGGCAGTTATTTAACCAGTAACCCAGACCACAGGGTATTTCTTGTTATACTAAACCCTTCTGTCTTTTCTACAGATTCTTATCTTCATCTGGTCACTGTCATTGCTAGTCCTGCCTTCAGGCTTTGCCTGTTTCATGCTGCACTTTGACTTATACTATCTTTTTCCTATTCTGTCTCTGGCCTTATACACATCTGCACTTCTGTAGGTCAATCCTAAATCCTGATATGTCCATTTATCTGCATTTTTCTAATGTTTATTAGTACAGATATGTATAGTTCTGCTCAGGGCCGTCTTTAATATTGATTGGACCCTGGGCAAAAATTTTCTTGGCCCCCCCCACCCCATGCAATTTTGCTCTCCACCCCAACATCCCAAAAAACAACTAAATCAATTTTTTTTATTATTATTAGCCCAGCGGTGGATCATCCACTGCTGGGCTAATCATTTAAAAAAAAATGCAATATGTGAAACTGGACCTAAGCAGTACTAATAAGTAAATAAATATATAAATTCCTCCACTGTGGATTCATTTAATATTCTTTTGAATGTGATTCTGGTGTGAGGTTAGCTGGTTAAAGAGATTTAGGGCAGCCAACAGGAGCAAAGCAAGGTAAAGGAGGAAGCATCGAGGTGCAGACAAATATAAGTTTACTGACTGGAACAGCAGAACTACTATGGGAAGCTGTAAAATCTGAGACAGAGAGAAAATAAAAACTATAAAAATAAACCTTACATTAATGTGTGAAGTATCAGCATGACGCTATACATCAGCCACACCAGCACATGTCGCTTCTTTGCTAGGAACAAGTTCCCTCTCAACCTGAACTAGACAATGCTGCATGGGGAGGGGCGTGTGTGCACTCACTTATTCTTCCCACTGACACCTTTCTACAAAGCACTATTCCCCTAACAAACTTCAGTTAGTTGATCTTAGGGCCACAGCAGAAAGAGCAGGGCTAAGGGGACCAGTAGACTCGATGCTGTCTGTCCAAGGCTGCATGGATACAGTGTGAGATGAGTCACACAGCCTCAAGACTGAAGAGAGCAGTGTATGCAGCTGCACAGATGCTCAAATCCTCATGTGCCTGCCGCTCCAGCTTTCTGCTGCATGTGCCTACAGTCAGCCCTACCCAGAAACAATCCCCACCACCAGAGCAGTTACCTGGTAACAGTGGTAACCCCAATAGGACCTTTTCTGATGCAGTGGGAAATGGCTGGATGCCGAGTTAGGGCTTTGCATTCAGTGCTGCACAGTGCACATCTAAAACAGCACATGGCAATAGCTTGGCATGTCACATAACACCGGCACGGTCTGGCACAGTTTTGAAAAAAAATATAAGCAGAGTACTTTTGACTGTGACAGTATTAGGACTGAATATATGTGTTCCCCATGTCACATCAGCATTCTGGTATGAATAAAAAAAAAAAAAAAAAAAAAAAATTTTTTTTTTTTTTTTTTAGGACTCTTGGGCCCCTCAACAGAGACTGGGCCCAGGGCAGCTGTCCCTTTTGCCCTGTGTTAAAGACGGTCCTGGTTCTGCTGTCTATTTTTAATACAAATTAAGATCCAGTTTGCTGCAATAGTTTTTTCAATTGCCAAACCCAACCCATCACTTGCCTTACACAGAGGAGCCAATCTGGGCTTGCTTTTGGAGAAGACAAGATTAGCCTCTTTCATTATGTTAGTATAAACTTGGGATGTGCATTTTTGACATTCGGGCTAATCCGAATGCCAAAGATGGCGGCTGCAAGCCACATTCTGCAATTTACAGAGTCAAATGTATTCTTGTACAAGTGCAACATTCTAATATCTGGATTTGAAATGATCTAAGTGTGTTTCACTTTCACAATATTCAGCACTAATGTCACAAATGCACATCCCTAGTATAAACTGTATTGTTTTGCAGTTGTTATATGTTGAAGTCAATTAGGGAAACATACATTACATTAAAAGAGGACAACATAACTTTTACTATGCCTCACTTATAATTTGGACTAGAATGCAAATGGAGAGCAATCTATGGCATAGGGTGTATTATCCATATATCAACCCTGTGTTGAGAATAGCACATATTCTGGTATTGCAAGTGAATGGTAAAAAAGATTTACCAGAGAATCTTGGTGTGGCTGACAATTTTTTTGTACACCCTATTATTATTATTATCATAATTTATTTGTATAGCGCCACAAAATTCTGTAGCACTGGGTATAGAGTAGGGGTATACGGTGACAAAGATTTATGATAAGACAAAAAAACAACAGACTAAATAAAACTATTACAGGAGGAAGAGGTCTCTGCTCAGAAGAACTTATAGTCTAGGGGTTGATGGTGCAGAGACATAGGGGTCAATTTATCAAGCTCCGTACAGAGCTTGATGCCCCTGAAGACCACTGCTCCATAAACTGTCCACCTGCTCTGTGACGGTGGACAGAAATCAACCCGATCGAATACGATCAAGTTGATTAACACCCCCTGCTAGCGGCCCATTGGCCGTAAATCTGAGGGGGGGCGGCATTGCACCAGCAGTTTACAAGAACTGCTGGTGCAATGATAAATGCCGACAGCGTATGCTGTTGGCATTTATCAATATGCGGCAGACATGATACGCTACATCATATCATGTCCATCCGCACTATCATAAATTGACCCCTTAAGGTTTAAAGGGACAGTATACACCAATTTTCATATAACTGCATGCAATGTACACTACTATAAAGAATAATATGCACAGAGACTGATATAAAAATCCAGTATAAAACCATTTAAAAACTTACTTAGAAGCTCCCTATTTAGTTCTGTTAAAAAGGTAGATAGAACACCCCTGCAAGTTCGAAAAACATACACTCCTGCCCCTCCCCCTTCCTCTGCATATGAAAAGACCTTTAACACAAACAGGAGCAAGCTGGAGTAGGTATACGTCGGTATTCTCCTAAAACTTTGGGGTTTGGTTAGGAGTCTGAAAATCAGAGCAATGTTATTTAAAAATAAGCAAAACTTTACATTTAAAAAACAAACAAACTGTGTGGGCTATATAAATGGATCATCTACAAAACATTTATGTAAAGTAAAATAGTGTATAATGTCCCTTTAAGATAATTTGTCATGTGGACTGTAGTTGCAGCAGTGAATCAAGGAAGTTAAAAATGTATTTTGAGTAGGATTAAAAACAAAGGAGAGATAAGAGTCCTCTCTCTGGGTTTTCAAAGTGTCTGAAGCTATGCAAGTTTGGAGACAGTCTGATGGAGTGGGGTAGAGAGTTCCAAACGACAGTAGCAGCACATGACAAGTCTTGGAGGTGAGAGAGGGCTGTAGAGATAATAGGAGTGGAGAGACGTAGGTCAGAGGCTGATGGAAGAGGACGTGTCAGTAAGAATTTGGGGGTGTGAGAAGAAATATAGTTGGAAGTGAGGTTGTTGAGTCCTTTACAGGTTAGGGTTAATACCTGAATTGTATTCTAGAGTGTATGGGGAGCCAGTGTAGAGACTGGCAAAGTGGGGCAGCTTATGACGATCAGCAACTTAGGTGGATGAGTCTAGCTGAAACACTCATGCTACATTGGAAAGGGGGGAGGTGGTGTTTGGGATGGGAAGGTCATTTAGATGTAAATTGCAGTAGTCAATGCACAAAAAATGAGGGACTGATTTAGTTTTTTTTTAGTTTCTTAAGTATGGTAGGGTAGAATTCTGAAAATGTTGTGTAGCTGTGCTTGTCGAGGATTTTTTAAGAGCTTGTATATGTGGAGTGAATGTAAGTTCAGAGTCAAGTGTGACCACAAGACAGCGGACCTTGCATAAGGTGTTGAAAACTGTAATAGAAATGTCAGGTGTTGGAAGTCTTGCAGAGGCGCAATAAGAGGTAGTTCATTGAGGAAGTGCAGTATTCACATGCAAAACATGTTTGACCCATTTTTTGCTGTATGTGTACTCATGAAACTTTTCAATTAACAATGTTGATGCTAGCCTGCCACCAGGTATTTCATCTGGAGCTGAGTGCGGTTGTTCTTGGTGCATCTGATAGTTAAAAGGGGTGGAGGGGTCAAGCAAAGGATTGTTAGCGCACAATAGCAATAATATTTTTGTGCTCCATATGTCATCTAGGCCTTTATATTACAATGACAATGTTTACTGTCCCTTTAAAGAGATAGGAAAGTCAAAAATAAACTTGCATGATTCAGATAGAGCATGTCATTCTAAGACACTTTGAAATTGACTTCTATTTTCAAATGTGCTTCATTCTCTTGTTGCCCCTTGTTGAAAAAGAATATGCACATATTCTGCACATATTCTACACTAGTGGGAGCTAGCTGATGATTAATGCCTGATCACAATTTAACCCAACTTAAACCAATTTAATAAAATAAGTAATTTGGAAAGTTGTTTAAAATCATATGTTATATCTAAATCATGAAATAAACATTCTGGGCCAGATTACCAGTGGAGCGAAAAACATTTAAATGGCACTGGTATTACAAGTTAAAAGTAAATGCAATCGCTTGAGCGCAATTCAAGTTAACGCTTGTCGGGTTAGTGCAGCTTTAGAGCTGTGGTTAAAGGGACATTATACACTAGATTTTTCTTTGCATAAATGTTTTGTAGATGATTCATTTATATAGCCCATACAGTTTTTAAAAAAAATAAATGTGTAATTTCGCTTATTTTTAAATAATATTGCTCTGATTTTCAGATTCCTAACCAAGCCCCAAAGTTTTAGGAGAATACCGAGGTATACCTACATTAGCTTGCTCCTGTTTGTGTAAAGAGTCTTTTCATATGCAGAGGAAGGGGGAGGGGGGAGTGTCTGTTTTTCCCACTTGCAGTGGGTGTTCTAGCTGCCTTTTTTAACAGAGCTAAACTGGGAGCTTCTAAGTAAGTTTTAAAATGGTTTTATACTGGATTTTTATGTAAGTATCTGTGCATATTATTCTTTATATTAGTGTCTATTACATGCAGTTATATGAAAATTGGTGTATACTGTACAAAAAAGTGTTACAAAACACACCAATAATACATTTCAAGTACAGTTACACTTATAATAACACCATCTAATAAAAATTATTTAAAAAAAAATATTGCACACACAAGTTATAAGGGCTCAAAGATATGAGATCTCAGGTGTTAGAAAAAAAAGCAGACAAAGGACTTTTACATATAGATACATTTATATACATCTCTAAAGATGGATATGTATGTATATAAATATATATATATGTATATGTATACAGATTTACAAATATATATATATATATACATATTAACACATAAATACACATGTACACACACATATATATATATATATATATATATATATAAATACATATTAACACATAAATACACATGTACACACATAAAGACATATATATATATATATATATATATATATATACACATACATATATATATATATATATATATATATATATATACACATACATATTAACACATAAATACACATTTACACACATATATATATATATATATATATATATATATATATATATATACACATACATATTAACACATAAATACACATGTACACACATAAAGACTTATATATATATATATATATATACACATACATATTAACACATAAATACACATGTACACACATATAGACATATATATATATATATATATACACATACATATTAACACATAAATACACATGTACACACATAAAGACATATATATATATATATATATATATATATACACATACATATTAACACATAAATACACATGTACACACATAAAGACATATATATATATATATATATATATATACACATACATATTAACACATAAATACACATGTACACACATAAAGACTTATATATATATATATATATATATATATATATATACACATACATATTAACACATAAATACACATGTACACACATAAAGACATATATATATATATATATATATATATACACATAAATACACATGTACACACATAAAGACATATATATATATATATATATACACATACATATTAACACATAAATACACATGTACACACATATAGACATATATATATATATATATATATATATATATATATGATGAGAGAGGGTTTTAGGTAGTTGCGCCACAACAAGAGTAATAGTAGTTGTGCAGTGAAATGCTCTATGAGGATGTCCAATGCCTGCTGCTATTAGTGATGTCTCATTCCTCCTGGGTGAGACTAAAGTGGTGAGAATTGGAATAGAGTGAGTTCTAATAGCGCTTGCAGAAGATGTTCCTCATAAGCAAGTGGGAGGGAGGAAAACAGAAATGGGAATATCCCCAGATGAGTGTGGGTAGTTGAGAAGAAATAAAATAATAATAAATGCTCACCTGTTGGATCACAGGGACCAGCGATCAGCGACGAGTAGAAATGGATGGTGTGTGTTAACACCAAAGCACATGTAAGGGAGACAAGACAAATATGCACCCAAAAGGATATTTGTGTATATATTAATATATCAAAATATCAAACGGAAGCTGCTTGTGGGAACTTCCAATTCTTACCACACTGTATATGTGGACAGAGGGTAAAGAGGAAGGAAGTTCCTATTTTATATAAGCTGATATCCAGAAGAAAAATATAATTATAAAAATGAAAAAAGGGGAAAAAAATATAAAATATATGAAAAATATATACGTGGGTATGAAGAAATACAAAAATAAGTGTTTAAAAACAGTTATAATTTATTATTATTCTCATAAAAATATATAAAAATAGTGTATACAAATATGTGTTATATAATTTACCAGATAAAAAACATATAAAAAACATTTGATAATAGCAAAACCTGTTAAGAACGATAATACTGATAAGGAAAACACAATAGCCAAACGAAAAAAGGGGGTTAGTAAGTGGCCAGGCAGCACGGCGGAATATGGTGCCGAGTAGATGGCGGATTTACTTACTATCAATATAAAGCTGAGGAGGGGTGCCCAATGGAAGGGTCCTAGGGATCGAAAAAATGGAAAAAGCGGCTGAGACCACCAACGCTGCACGGTGCAGCTAGTGACAAGGTCTCGGCGTGTGTATCGGAATTCCGGAAGTGACGTCACGAACGTGCGTCACGTGCCTTACGCGTTTCGTGAGCGTATCAGCTCACTTCATCAGAGGCTAATGGATCTATTAGCATCCTGGGTACCCTTAAATAGCGTCAAGCTATTTGATACGGAAAAGGGAGGAGTTAGTCATGATCTAATTGATCAGATATATATTTTTGGTATACAAAAGGCTTTTTTCGATAACGGGGAATAGTTCCAAAAAAATGGTGTATGTGGAAAAATAAATGGGTATTAAAAGAAAAATGTAGATGATATGGGGTTACAAAAAACACTATAATCATTGGGATAATTGGAATAATAAAAAAGTTAATTTTTATATAAAAGTTATAAAATTTAGAAAAGGAGATGAATAAAATTGAATTTGGATAACCTAAAGTTTTACTAGCAGATTAGAATGTAGGGATGTGTATGTATATGTAATTATGTTTATACATATTTATGTAAGAAAGTAATCAATAGGAATAATAATGTAATTGATTCTTGGTGTGTTTTATTCTTTAAAGGAAGGCTGCTAGATCTATATCAGTATTCAGGCCATATGGTTTCCTAGTTTTGTTTCTCTCTTTCTTAACTGGAGTAACCTATTTTCTCCTACTCTGTATGGAATGTGTTCAATGGCCTTAATTTTAAGGCCTTCCACACTTTTTTCATGGAATTCCTCGAAGTGGGTACCAATGCCATACTCTGGTTTATCACTGGTGATGTTTTTTGTGTGTTCTAAGAATCTAGTCTTCAGTGTTCTTTTCGTTCTACCTATATATATTTTATTACAGCTGCAGGTTAATTGGTAGACAACAAATTCGGATTTGCAGTTCATCAAACTACTGATTTCAAATTTGTTTTTTTCATTATCTGTGATCCATTTGTTTTCTTCCTTGTTTTTACTGATATGTTCGCAACACACACAATTCTTCCGGTTACATTTGTAGAAACCTTTAGTTTTGGTTTTTAGCCAATTTCCCTGAATTGATGCTTTTTTAGTTTTTAGTTTAGTGGGAGCTAATATATTTTTAAGATTTGTATTTTTCTTATAGGTAATTTTCGGTTTCTCTGGTAGTGTTTCCTTTAGGAAGGGATCCTTCCTGAGCAGATGCCAGTGCTTATTCAATATTTTTTCAATGTTTTTGGCTCCGCTATTGTATGTGGTGATAAACCTGGGGCAAGTAGTGTAATCCATATCTGTATTATTTTTATTTTCTGTTTTTTTCGAGTTTAGTAGATTATCTCGGTCTATTTTGCTTACTCTCTCATATGCTTTATCTACTATTTTTCTGTTATATTTTTTGTTATAAAACTTTTGTTTAAGCACACTTGCTGTTTCTTCAAAATCCTGATTTTTAGAGCAATTTCTTTTTATTCGTTGAAACTGACCAAATGGAATATTACTGATCCATTTCATGTGGTGGTTGCTCGTGGCGTGCAAGTAGCCATTTGTGTCAGTTTCTTTGGTGTAGATTTTTGTTTCTATCTGTTCATTTTCAATGAATATAGTGATATCTAGAAAATGTATTTCTTTCTTGCTCCATGTATTAGTGAATTTCAGATTCCAGTTATTGTTATTGATATGATGGACAAATTCTTCAAAGTGCTTTTCATCTCCGTTCCAGATGATTATGATATCATCAATGAACCTTTTCCATGTAATTATATGTTTCAAGAATGTGTTGTTTTTCCATACGTGTTGGTCCTCAAAAGCTCCCATGTACATGTTGGCAAAACTAGGCGCAAACTTAGTGCCCATTGCTGTGCCGAATTTTTGGAGGAAAATTTTATTTTCAAATGCGAAATAATTTTTGGTGAGAATGAAGTTGATTGCTTCCCCAATGAAGGAAATTTGTTCTTTTTTGATATTTGTATCTGATGTAAGAATTTGGTTCACTGCACTTATACCTTTACTGTGTGGTATGGATGTGTACAGTGCAGTTACATCCAATGTTGCTAGTGAGTAATTGTTATCCCAACGAGTGTCTTTCAATAATGTGAGTAGGTGTGGAGTGTCCCTTAGGTATGACTTAATTGTTGGTACCACGGGTTGTAAGAAATGATCCACATATTCTGATAAATTACTAGTTAAACTGTTTATACCAGAAATGATTGGGCGTCCTGGAGGATTATTAGTGTCCTTGTGCACTTTTGGTAAGTGGTAAAATACTGCGGTTTTTATCATGTCTGTCGATAAGAATTTATATTCATCATCGTCCAAAATGTTTTCTTTCTTTGCATTTCTTAATAATTGGGCATATTCATCTGCGAATTGGCTGGTGGGGTCTTTTGATAGTACTTCATAGGTCTCTGTATCTGACAGTATCCTGTTAGCTTCGCTGATATAATCACCTTTGTTTTGTATTACTATAGAACCACCTTTATCAGCCTCTCTAAATACTAGTGTTTCATCTTTACTCAGGTTCTTTAGGATTCTTTCTTCTTTGTTTGTCAGATTTTTGTTGTCCAATTTGAATGATTTACACATTGACTCTAAATCGTTGAGTACTAAGTCTTCAAATAATGAGATATATTGCCCCTTGGCCTGAGTGGGATAAAATATTGATCTCGGTTTGAACCCACTATGTTTCATGATTCTGTTTGTTTCTAATTGTTCTGCTGTTTCCGTGTCTAGTGATTCCAATAGATTCAATGTTGGAATATCACTTTGTGTAAGGACAACTTCATTTGGTAGGTTTACATCTGTCATAGGTTCACAAGTATCTTTTTGGTCTTTGTTTTTCTTTTTGAAATACCGTTGTAAAGTCAGTTTTCTTATATATTTATTACAGTCCACGAATAGTGAGAAGGCATCTGGTTTCTTACTAGGGGCGAAGGAGAGGCCTTTTTTAAGAACAAACTCTTCTTCCCTAGTCAGAATTCTATCTGACAAGTTGAATATTTTTACTAGGTCATTTTCATCAGGGTTTATACTGATTGTTGCCTTGAGTGCCAGTTTTCTCTTCTTAGTTTGTTTCTGTTTACCTGCTCTGCATCCTCTTCCCCGCTTTCTTTTCTTCTTTTTTGTGGGGTTGATCTTTGTAGTATTTGAAAATTCTTCTCCTGGTTTTCCACTCGGAGTCTCTGAAAGGACTCTTTTCTTTCTCTGAGTCCTAAAAAATGAGTATGTCCTTGCTTCATATTTTGTTGAGTTTTTGTTCTCCATTGGTTATTGGGTTCTTGATGTATATCATCATAATCATTTCTGTGGTTTCTTGGTTCTTTTGGTCTAATGGAGTCTTGGTAGTAATTATTTTCTCTTTGAGTGTAAAAATCCCTATCAGGGTGAAAGTAATTATTATGTGAATTGTGCTGATGAATGTAGTTTTGTTTTCTTGATTCCTCATTATAATTAAACTGGTGTTGTTTGTGGTGATAATAGTTTTGCTTTCTATTATGATATGAGTAGTTATTTGCTGGTTTCATTTTTAAAGATGTATTACTATTTGTCTGATTGTGTTTGTCTTTGTTTGTATTTGTACGAGTTTGTTGTTCTCTGGGTACGTTTTGGTATTCCGTGTTTTCATTGGTGTGTGTTGTTCTATCTGGAAAAAATCTATTTTTTGTATTGCTGAAAACTTCTATGTTTGGTGTGTCTGTGGCATCAACAAATTCATCTCTTTCTGTGTTAATATGCATTTCCCCTACTTCAATTTTCTCCTTTTCCAATATATATATATATATATATATATATATATATATATATATATATATATATATATATATATATATATATATATATATATATATATATATAAATACATATTAACACATAAATACACATGTACACACATATATATATATACATACATATTAACACATAAATACACATGTACACACATATAGACATATATATATATATATATATATACATATTAACACATAAATACACATGTGCACACATATAGACATATATATATATATATATATATACATGTTAACACATACACATGTACACACATATAGACATATATATATATATATATATATATATATATATATATATATATGCATATTAACACATACACATGTACACACATATTGACATATATATATATATATATATATGTATATGTATATATATATATATATATATATATATATATATATATATATATATAAGTGCATTGGAGCCATTTGAAGTAAATTGGATAAAAAAAAAATGAAAATTCATATTTATGCAATATTCATATTTACTAAAGTGTTATAGTGTTTATTTACTATAAATATTTTACTTTTCCAATGTTGTGCACATAGCACATAGTATTTATAAATAGATATTCCTATATATATCTGTAGATACCTATACCTATATATAATGATGTACATAAATATATAAAGGTATAAATATATATTGTACCAAAATAACATCAGATAAATGTAGAAATATATATTTATGAATAAATAGAACATATTCTTTCTTCTATGTGAAGAACATTGGAATGTGAAATATTCATATTTTCATGTCAGGTTAGCACACTTGAGAATATGCGTTTGGGTTAGCGAGCGGGTAGGATATTTTTTTCCCAATAGAATTCTATGGCCTCTAGTTATGAAGGTCTGTCGGACCTGATCCGACAGTGCGGATCAGGTCCGACAGACCTCGCTGAATCCGGCGAGCAATACACTCACCGGATTCAGCATTGCACCAGCAGCTCACAAGAGCTGCTGGTGCAACGCCACCCCCTGCAGACTCGCGGCCAATAGGCCACCAGCAGGGGGTTGTCAATCAACCCGATCGTACTCAATCGGGTTGAATTGCGGCGATGTCTGTCCACCTGCTCAGAGCAGGCGAACAGGTTATGGAGCAGCGGTCCATACGGAACTTGATACACATGCCCCTATGAGTGAATAGGGTATCGCGCACGCTGTTTGCATGAGCACAATAACTGTTAACTTTCAAAAGTAGAGCAACCCGACTCGCGCAAAATGTTTACTTCTAGCGCAATTAGCCCTCTAGTGAAAGCGCTAAATAGCGTTCAACTCATAATTTGGCCCTATGTGTTTCAAGTCCCTTTAACTGCCACAGAAACAGCAACTGATCTGGCTACATGTAATGAAGAAATTCCTCTAGATCTAAATGTTTTCTGTATTTTATGCAAATAGACAACATTGTCTCCATTAATAATTATGGCCTTGCAATTACATGTTTTAAACTCTGTTTCAGAATCATAACATGACTTCATTTGTTTATGATAATGGTTTATAAGACATACAAACATTGAGTTATCACAAATTATATGGAGAGAAAAAAAACATCTTTTTGGCAGTCTTGAACTGAGCCTTGTTAGCATTTTAATGTCAGTTTTACAAAGTAATGGGGTAAGCAAGCTATTTGTTAGCTTGTTTGTTCTGCATTTAGATCCAGGAAGGGACACACTGCAAGTTGTGACATTATACACACAACATGATAGCTCTGTCTATCTGGCATTAACCCCTTCACGATCGCGGGGCCTACATGCCAGTAGAGGGAGTCTTTCCCAGCGCTGTATATGAGCAATGATAAAGATAAGCAGAACCAAAATACAAACGCAAACTAAAATGTTTTCATTTATTTCATTTCTTTGAAGTGAGAGCCATATGGGTTTTTACAGAGGAAAGGGACCTTAGATGACAAAAAACATTCTGGCCTAGATTTAGAGTTCGGCGGTAAAAGGGCTGTTAACGCTCCGCGGGTTTTTTTCTGGCCGCACCATAAATTTAACTCTGGTATCGAGAGTTCAAACAAATGCTGCGTTAGGCTCCAAAAAAGGAGCGTAGAGCATTTTTACCGCAAATGCAACTCTCGATACCAGAGTTGCTTACGGACGCGGCCGGCATCAAAAACGTGCTCGTGCACGATTCTCCCATAGGAAACAATGGGGCTGTTTGAGCTGAAAAAAAACCTAACACCTGCAAAAAAGCAGCGTTCAGCTCCTAACGCAGCCCCATTGTTTCCTATGGGGAAACACCTCCTAAGTCTGCACCTAACACCCTAACATGTACCCCGAGTCTAAACACCCCTAACCTTACACTTATTAACCCCTAATCTGCCGCCCCCGCTATCGCTGACCCCTGCATTACACTTTTAACCCCTAATCTGCCGCTCCGTAAACCGCCGCCACCTACGTTATCCCTATGTACCCCTAATCTGCTGCCCTAACATCGCCGACCCCTATGTTATATTTATTAACCCCTAATCTGCCCCCCACAACGTCGCCGACACCTACCTACAATTATTAACCCCTAATCTGCCGAGCGGACCTGAGCGCTACTATAATAAAGTTATTAACCCCTAATCCGCCTCACTAACCCTATCATAAATAGTATTAACCCCTAATCTGCCCTCCCTAACATCGCCGACACCTACCTTCAATTATTAACCCCTAATCTGCCGACCGGAGCTCACCGCTATTCTAATAAATGTATTAACCCCTAAAGCTAAGTCTAACCCTAACACTAACACCCCCCTAAGTTAAATATAATTTTTATCTAACGAAATAAATTAACTCTTATTAAATAAATAATTCCTATTTAAAGCTAAATACTTACCTGTAAAATAAATCCTAATATAGCTACAATATAAATTATAATTATATTATACCTATTTTAGGATTAATATTTATTTTACAGGCAACTTTGTAATTATTTTAACCAGGTACAATAGCTATTAAATAGTTAAGAACTATTTAATAGTTACCTAGTTAAAATAATTACAAATTTACCTGTAAAATAAATCCTAACCTAAGATATAATTAAACCTAACACTACCCTATCAATAAAATAATTAAATAAACTACCTACAATTACCTACAATTAACCTAACACTACACTATCAATAAATTAATTAAACACAATTGCTACAAATAAATAAAATTAAATAAACTATCTAAAGTACAAAAAATAAAAAAGAACTAAGTTACAGAAAATAATAAAATATTTACAAACATAAGAAAAATATTACAACAATTTTAAACTAATTACACCTACTCTAAGCCCCCTAATAAAATAACAAAGCCCCCCAAAATAAAAAATTCCCTACCCTATTCTAAAATACAAATATTACAAGCTCTTTTACCTTACCAGCCCTGAACAGGGCCCTTTGCGGGGCATGCCCCAAGAATTTCAGCTCTTTTGCCTGTAAAAAAAAACATACTATACCCCCCCCCCAACATTACAACCCACCACCCACATACCCCTAATCTAACCCAAACCCCCCTTAAATAAACCTAACACTACCCCCCTGATGATCTTCCTACCTTGTCTTCACCATGCCAGGTTCACCGATCCGTCCTGGCTCCAAGATCTTCATCCAACCCAAGCGGGGGCTAGACATCCACTGAAGAAGTCCAGAAGAGGGTCCAAAGTCTTCCTCCTATCCGGCAAGAAGAGGACATCCGGACCGGCAAACATCTTCTCCAAGCGGCATCTTCTATCTTCTTCCATCCGATGACGACCGGCTCCATCTTGAAGACCTCCAGCGCGGATCCATCCTCTTCTTCCGACGACTAGACGACGAATGACGGTTCCTTTAAGGGACGTCATCCAAGATGGCGTCCCTCGAATTCCGATTGGCTGATAGGATTCTATCAGCCAATCGGAATTAAGGTAGGAATTTTCTGATTGGCTGATGGAATCAGCCAATCAGAATATAGTTCAATCCGATTGGCTGATCCAATCAGCCAATCAGATTGAGCTCGCATTCTATTGGCTGATCGGAACAGCCAATAGAATGCGAGCTCAATCTGATTGGCTGATTGGATCAGCCAATCGGATTGAACTATATTCTGATTGGCTGATTCCATCAGCCAATCAGAAAATTCCTACCTTAATTCCGATTGGCTGATAGAATCCTATCAGCCAATCGGAATTCGAGGGACGCCATCTTGGATGACGTCCCTTAAAGGAACCGTCATTCGTCGTCTAGTCGTCGGAAGAAGAGGATGGATCCGCGCTGGAGGTCTTCAAGATGGAGCCGGTCGTCATCGGATGGAAGAAGATAGAAGATGCCGCTTGGAGAAGATGTTTGCCGGTCCGGATGTCCTCTTCTTGCCGGATAGGAGGAAGACTTTGGACCCTCTTCTGGACTTCTTCAGTGGATGTCTAGCCCCCGCTTGGGTTGGATGAAGATCTTGGAGCCAGGACGGATCGGTGAACCTGGCATGGTGAAGACAAGGTAGGAAGATCATCAGGGGGGTAGTGTTAGGTTTATTTAAGGGGGGTTTGGGTTAGATTAGGGGTATGTGGGTGGTGGGTTGTAATGTTGGGGGGGGGGGTATAGTATGTTTTTTTTTACAGGCAAAAGAGCTGAAATTCTTGGGGCATGCCCCGCAAAGGGCCCTGTTCAGGGCTGGTAAGGTAAAAGAGCTTGTAATATTTGTATTTTAGAATAGGGTAGGGAATTTTTTATTTTGGGGGGCTTTGTTATTTTATTAGGGGGCTTAGAGTAGGTGTAATTAGTTTAAAATTGTTGTAATATTTTTCTTATGTTTGTAAATATTTTATTATTTTCTGTAACTTAGTTCTTTTTTATTTTTTGTACTTTAGATAGTTTATTTAATTTTATTTATTTGTAGCAATTGTGTTTAATTAATTTATTGATAGTGTAGTGTTAGGTTAATTGTAGGTAATTGTAGGTAGTTTATTTAATTATTTTATTGATAGGGTAGTGTTAGGTTTAATTATATCTTAGGTTAGGATTTATTTTACAGGTAAATTTGTAATTATTTTAACTAGGTAACTATTAAATAGTTCTTAACTATTTAATAGCTATTGTACCTGGTTAAAATAATTACAAAGTTGCCTGTAAAATAAATATTAATCCTAAAATAGGTATAATATAATTATAATTTATATTGTAGCTATATTAGGATGTATTTTACAGGTAAGTATTTAGCTTTAAATAGGAATTATTTATTTAATAAGAGTTAATTTATTTCGTTAGATAAAAATTATATTTAACTTAGGGGGGTGTTAGTGTTAGGGTTAGACTTAGCTTTAGGGGTTAATACATTTATTAGAATAGCGGTGAGCTCCGGTCGGCAGATTAGGGGTTAATAATTGAAGGTAGGTGTCGGCGATGTTAGGGAGGGCAGATTAGGGGTTAATACTATTTATGATAGGGTTAGTGAGGCGGATTAGGGGTTAATAACTTTATTATAGTAGCGCTCAGGTCCGCTCGGCAGATTAGGGGTTAATAAGTGTAGGTAGGTGTCGGCGACGTTGTGGGGGGCAGATTAGGGGTTAATAAATATAACATAGGGGTCGGCGATGTTAGGGGTAGCAGATTAGGGGTACATAGGGATAACGTAGGTGGCGGCGATTTGCGGTCGGAAGATTAGGGGTTAATTATTTTAAGTAGCTTGCGGCGACGTTGTGGGGGGCAAGTTAGGGGTTAATAGATATAATACAGGGGTCGGCGGTGTTAGGGGCAGCAGATTAGGGGTACATAAGTATAACGTAGGTGGCGGTCGGCAGATTAGGGGTTAAAAATTTTAATCGAGTGGCGGCGATGTGGGGGGAACTCGGTTTAGGGGTACATAGGTAGTTTATGGGTGTTAGTGTAGTTTAGGGTACAGTAGTTAAGAGCTTTATAAACCGGCGTTAGCCAGAAAGCTCTTAACTCCTGCTATTTTCAGGCGGCTGGAATCTTGTCGTTAGAGCTCTAACGCTCACTGCAGAAACGACTCTAAATACCAGCGTTAGAAAGATCCCATTGAAAAGATAGGCTACGCAAATGGCGTAGGGGGATCTGCGGTATGGAAAAGTCGCGGCTGAAAAGTGAGCGTTAGACCCTTTAATCACTGACTCCAAATACCAGCGGGCGCCCAAAACCAGCGTTAGGAGCCTCTAACGCTGGTTTTGACGGCTACCGCCGAACTCTAAATCTAGGCCTTAGTATTTTATGTGGAAAGACAAGGTTGAATAATGATGTTATATTAAAGAGAGATAAAGAGAAAAACATACAAATGTTGGGATTATTCTGATCCATTGGCAAAGCTAAGCAAATGATCTTTTCCTTGTTTTTTCTAATTTAAAGGGACAAAAAAAAAAACAACAACATTTTTCTTTCATTATTCAGATAGAACATACAATTTGAAACAACTTTCCAATTTACTACTATTTTCAATTTTTCTTTGTTTTCTTGCTATCCTTTGTTGGAAAGCAGGAGCGCTAGATGGCAAGCACTATTTCCTGTCATGTAGTGCTCAAGATATGTGCACACTACCTAACCAGATATCTCTTCAACAAAGAATCACAAGAGAACGAAGCAAATTTGATAAGAGCAGTAAGTTGGAAACTATTAAAAATTGTTTTCTCTATCTCAATCATGATAGAAAAAATGGGTTTCATGTCCCTTTAAAAGGACAGCAAACACCTTGCTATTTTAATATAAAAGGTTTAATTATGCATAAACAATTTCTTGTCATTCAGCTCTGAAAATAGTGCATTTTCTATTTCTCAGAACTGCTACATTTCTTTCCTTAATTGGCTTTAACAGATAAAGGGCAACTATACAAATGCGGCGTTGCCCGCAAAAGCCGGCAACGCCGGTTTTTACGCGGTTTTCGTATCACATATACGCCTATATTTCACCCGTCGCCCGCAATTTTTACTCCCATAAGCTAACATAGAACTGCGTAGCAAATCGGTATCACATATTCAGCGCAAGGACGTACGCGGCGAAAATGGAGACATTTTACTCCATTTTCACCTCGCCACACATAGGCAGGCGCAGCAAGCCTTGTGCTGAATATATAAGCACAGTAAATCCCGTAACTGGCTGAAAATATTAACTAACACCTAACGCATGCGCATGCGCAACCTGTCAACCACCAACCCCCACCACAATAACTAATAAAGTATATTAACCCCTAATCCGCCATTAACCCATATCGCAATAAACCTAATAAATGTATTAACCCCTAATCCACCATTCACCCACATCACAATTAACCTAATAAATGCATTAACCCCTAATCCGCCATGCACCCACATTGCAATTAACCTAATAAATGTATTAACCCCTAATCCACCATTCACCCACATAGCAATTTACCTAATAAAACTATTAACCCCTAATCCGCAATTGAACTATATCACAATAAACCTAATAAATGTATTAACCCCTAACCTGCCATTCACCCAGATCGCAATTATCCTAATAAATGTATTAACCCCTAATCAGCCATTCACCCACATTGCAATCTACCTTTTAAAACTATTAACCCCTAAATCCACCATTAATCCAAATTTCAAAAACCTAATAAATGTATTAACCCCTAATCTGCCATTCACCCACATCGCAATAAACCTAATAAATATATTAACCCCTAATCTGCCATTCACCCACATTGCAATCTACCTAATAAAACTATTAACCCCTAATCTGCCATTCACCCACATTGCAATTAACCTAAACTATTAACCCCTAATCCACCATTTACCCACATAATAAACCTAATTAATCTATTAACCCCCAAACTGCCAAACCCCACATCGCAATAAACCTAATTTAATTACTAAGCCCCCTAACCTAACACCCCATAAATTAACCCTAAACTACATAAAATAATAAAATACTAAATTACAATTAAAATAAAACATCCTAACAGTGCTTAAAAAACCCCCTACTAAGATTAAATTAAAATAATCTAAAATTAAAATTACAAAATTAAACTTTCATGAAAGGGAAGGTCTACTCCAGAATTTCTATTGTTTAAAAATAAATAAATAGATAATCCCTAATTCCCCAGTTTTGCATAACCAACACTGTTATACAGGGAGTGCAGAATTATTAGGCAAGTTGTATTTTTGAGGATTAATTTTATTATTGAACAACAACCATTTTCTCAATGAACCCAAAAAACTCATTAATATCAAAGCTGAATAGTTTTGGAAGTAGTTTTTAGTTTGTTTTTAGTTATAGCTATTTTAGGGGGATATCTGTGTGTGCAGGTGACTATTACTGTGCATAATTATTAGGCAACTTAACAAAAAACAAATATATACCCATTTCAATTATTTATTTTTACCAGTGAAACCAATATAACATCTCAACATTCACAAATATACATTTCTGACATTCAAAAACAAAACAAAAACAAATTAGTGACCAATATAGCCACCTTTCTTTGCAAGGACACTCAAAAGCCTGCCATCCATGGATTCTGTCAGTGTTTTGATCTGTTCACCATCAACATTGCGTGCAGCAGCAACCACAGCCTCCCAGACACTGTTCAGAGAGGTGTACTGTTTTCCCTCCTTGTAAATCTCACATTTGATGATGGACCACAGGTTCTCAATGGGGTTCAGATCAGGTGAACAAGGAGGCCATGTCATTAGATTTTCTTCTTTTATACCCTTTCTTGCCAGCCACGCTGTGGAGTACTTGGACACGTGTGATGGAGCATTGTCCTGCATGAAAATCATGTTTTTCTTGAAGGATGCAGACTTCTTCCTGTACCACTGCTTGAAGAAGGTGTCTTCCAGAAACTGGCAGTAGGACTGGGAGTTGAGCTTGACTCCATCCTCAACCCGAAAAGGCCCCACAAGCTCATCTTTGATGATACCAGCCCAAACCAGTACTCCACCTCCACCTTGCTGGCTTCTGAGTCAAACTGGAGCTCTCTGCCCTTTACCAATCCAGCCACGGGCCCATCCATCTGGCCCATCAAGACTCACTCTCATTTCATCAGTCCATAAAACCTTAGAAAAATCAGTCTTGAGATATTTCTTGGCCCAGTCTTGACGTTTCAGCTTGTGTGTCTTGTTCAGTGGTGGTCATCTTTCAGCCTTTCTTACCTTGGCCATGTCTCTGAGTATTGCACACCTTGTGCTTTTGGGCACTTTAGTGATGTTGCAGCTCTGAAATATGGCCAAACTGGTGGCAAGTGGCATCTTGGCAGCTGCACGCTTGACTTTTCTCAGTTCATGGGCATTTATTTTGCGCCTTGGTTTTTCCACACGCTTCTTGCGACCCTGATGACTATTTTGAATGAAACGCTTGATTGTTCGATGATCACGCTTCAGAAGCTATGCAATTTTAAGAGTGCTGCATCCCTCTGCAAGATATCTCACTATTTTTGACTTTTCTGAGCCTGTCAAGTCCTTCTTTTGACCCATTTTGCCAAAGGAAAGGAAGTTGCCTAATAATTATGCACACCTGATATAGGGTGTTGATGTCATTAGACCACACCCCTTCTCATTACAGACATGCACATCACCTAATATGCTTAATTGGTAGTAGGCTTTCGAGCCTATACAGCTTGGAGTAAGACAACATGCATAAAGAGGATGATGTGGTCAAAATACTCATTTGCCTAATAATTCTGCACTCCCTGTATTAATATAATTTTTACCTCTGTGATTACCTTGTATCTAAGCCTCTGCAGATTGCCCCCTTATTTCAGTTCTTTTGTCAGACTTGCATTTTAGCCAGACAGTGCTGACTCATAAATAACTTCATGGTAGTGAACACATTGTTATCTATATGTTACACATGAACTAGCGCTTTCTAACTGTGAAAAACTGTCAAAATGCACTGAGATAAGAGACAAATTAGAAATTAGCATGTGAGCCTTCCTAGGTGTAGCTTTCAACCAAAAAATACCAAAAGAACAAAGAAAACTTAAAGCAATTTGGAAAGTTGTTTAAAATTGCATGGCCTATCTAAATCATAAAAGTTTAATTTTGACTTGACTGTCCCTTTGAGACAGAGCATGTTAATAAAAAGAACCCCCCACCCCCAAAAATTCCAGTTTACTTTTATTGTTAAATGTAACTCTTTGTGGAAATGTAACTTTTTTGTAAGATGGGATACTTAGGTAGGCTGAGGACACTTTTAAAATATGAAATTAGACCCAAACTAAAATATAACCGTCAGAACATTCATTTAGAATTGCAATGAACTCTTTTTTTTAAACAATTAAAAAAAATTTTTTTTTAAAAAATTATAAAATTACACAAATTTACATAAAATTGTTAATGGCACACATGCTCTTAAAGGGACAGCCTACTATAGAATTGTTATTGTTATAAAAGATAGATAATCCTTTTATTACCCATTCCCCAGTTTTGCATAACCAACACAGTTATATAAATACACTTTTTACCTCTGTGATTACCTTGTATCTATGCCTCTGCAGACTGCCCCCTTATCTCAGTGGTTTTGACAGACATGCAGTTTAGCCAATCAATGCAGACTCCTAAATCACTTCACGGGAGTGAGCACAATGTTATCTATATGACACACATGAACTAGTTCTGTCTAACTGTGAAAAACTTTCAAAATACTTTTGGCTAAGAGGCGGTTTTCAAAGGTTTAGAAATCAGTTTGAGCCTACCTAGGTTTAGTTTTTCAAAAATACCACCAAGGGAACAAAGCAAATTTAATGATAAAAGTCAATTGGAAAGTTGTTTAAAATTTCATGCCCTATCTGAATCATAAAAATTAAATTTTGACTAGACTGTCCCTTCAAAAAGATATAAAACCCCAAATTGTATTTTGTGATCCAGACAGAGCACACAATTTTAAACAGTTTCCAATATACTTGTGTTATCAAATTTTCTTTGTTCCCATGATATTCTGTGTTGAAGAGATACCTAGGTAGCACTACATGGCAGGAAAGACTACTGCCATCTAGAGTTCCTGCAAATGGGCAACATTCTTGCAAAACTGCTGTATCCTTACTATTTCTGCTGCAAATACCTCTACCAATACATCCAATAATTCTACTGGCCTTACTCTCTGCAATACTACATTGTTTACTAAATTTTAAATAATCTGAAATGGGCCCCTCAGCACTTGGTCCCTGGTGCCCTGTACCTGCTGCACCAATGATAGTTCCACCCTTGTTGTTACCCTCCCCATTGAAATTTTGTTTCCATATGTAGATTTTCAAAGCCTTTTAAAGTAAGTTAGACAAGTTAGAAGCGCATAGAGAGAAGCAGGAGTGTCAGCTCCTATTATAAGGTAGTTTAACAGTAAGCCCTGCATATAAGGATTATATTGGTGTCTTTATGCATTTATCATACTTTGGTCAAAGCAAGTTTCCAAAAAATACAGTTTTTTTATCTGAAGTATATTAAAGTTTAGCCACTGCATAGGAATGCTGTACACATATGTTTTACTGTTTTATCAGACTAGTTGCTAGTTGCATAATGTGCATTTTTGCAGAATATAGTGAATAGTATCCCTGCTCATTTGCAACCTATTCACTGCATTCTAGTGCTCTCTCCTCTCCTGTAACTCTCTTTTGGTACTTGAATAGTATCCCTGCTCATCTGTAACCTATTCACTGCATTCTTGTGCTCTCTCCTCTCCTGTAACTCTCCTTTGGTACATGAATAGTATCCCTGCTCATCTGCAACCTATTCACTGCATTCTAGTGCTCTCTCCTCTCCTGTAACTCTCTTTTGGTACAAGAATAGTGTCACGGATACCGGGCTGCAAGAGTCTAACCCCTACTACCTCACCCCCCCCATGGTTCTTGGCGGTTTTGGGCTCCTGTACCACTGAACACTGAGGGCCATTGGACATTATGGAGGCACCAGCCTGTCTGGTGGGTTGAGAATGGCAGGAGATTTGGGAGACCGATAGGACTCTTATCAAGATCAGTTTCTGTATAAATGTTGTGTGCTTTTCCCAACAAAATATACTTCTTCTTGTTTCAACTGAATGCCTAGTTATTTGGGTGGGAACTGCTAAAATCACTCTTCTCTGCTATATAGCAGCCGGTTTCAGGTGCTGGAAGAATCCTATGGGGGAGCTACCTAGTCGCGGTAGCCGGAGTCTGCCACATTGGTGGCTGCGGTGGGATGATTCCATCTACCTGGAATGTCCAAACCACCACCTGAAGACACACACGGATGAAGCGGTATGAGAGGCTCCAGAAGGAAGAACTAAAGAGCCTACTGGAGGCCCGAGGGAAAACTGTCAGGAACAAGTCTAAGGCAGTGCTCATCGAGGAGCTGATGGAGGATGATCGGGCTAGTGCACCTGCAAGTGAGGCCAGTGGTAGCCAAGAGGGAGAACGGATCAGTGGGGCCTCCTCCCAGGGGATCACAATGTTTGACCTCAAGAGACAGGTTCAGTGGCGGCTAGCCCTCTATGAACCTAACTCACCCAAGAAAATCAATACTCGGGTAGATGCTGATGCCACCAGGGTCCATCTGATGGAGCTCCAGAAGTCCATGGGGGGAGTGTTGCCAGACCCCCTGGACTCATTGCCCTGGCTAAAGAAGTTACCACATGAGGCCTTTGAGCCTTCAAGGAAGAGGAGGGCGAGGATATTGACCACTACCTCCAGCTGTTTGAAACCCAGTGCAGAATGCAGGGAGTTGACACTGCAGACAGGGTTACTATCTTGATTGGGAATCTATCCAGTCAGGCCCTGGAGGCTTTCCACACTGTCCCCTCCAAAGATCAAGCCAACTACAATGGGGTGAAAGAGCGCATCCTTGTCCGCTATGGACTCACTGCAGAGGCACACCGACTAAAGTTCCAAGAGCTGCAAAGACAAAAGGGCAGCCATACACAGAGTGGGCCCAATGGTTAGCCTGGCACTTGGAGTTCTGGGTCACTAGTTGCCGCATAGCCACCCAAGACAAAGCAATCCAGCTCATCTTGCTGGAACAATTTTACAACCGCACTCCGGTGGAGGTATGGGACTGGGTGAAGGACAAAAGACCCACAACAGCGGACCAAGCCACCTCCTTGGCAGACCAGTATGTGGATACCCGGCTCCAGGCTGCCTCAGCACCCCAGCTGACAACCCACTCCGCTTCCACCCCGGCTCGTCTCCCAGTGGCTCCTTGGCCACCTCAGGCCCAGCTGGACCCTGTTTCCCCGGCCAGAGACAGCAATCCCCAGTGTAGGCAACCCGTCCACAATCAACGATACTGCCCAACGCAGCCAAGAAACCCCCAGCACAGGAGCCGAGGAACCCCTCACCGGCCCAATGGGTAAGCGCTCCAGTCTGGATTTATCCAGCCGCTGCCCACTGCCTGTATGCAATGGACCCTGCCAACTATGCCAACTGGGTGGATGAAGAAGTTGGCATCCTACATGAGGTCAGCCCTGTGACCAAGGATAACCAGCAGCACCATCACCAGGATGTCTGGGTTAATGGGCAGGTAGCCCAGGGATTAAGGGACACTGGAGTCACTGTCTCCCTGATCCTACAGCCTGGGTACATCTGAACTGTGGAGCCAGCTCCCATGATGCGAAGGTGGGCATTATGACACAGCTACCTGCCGAGGTCTTGTTGGGGAATGACCTCGGCCACCTTGCCTCAGCCTTTGTGGAGAATAACTACCCGGATATTTCCCCATTGACCACCCGCCAGGAAGACAGGTGCCAATCCATCGCACCAGATCTGGGAACACAGGTGAGACTCTTACCATACCCAGGCATTCTGCCCTGACTCCTACCATACCCCAATCTTCTGCCCTGACTCCTACTTTGCCCCAACCTTCCACTCCCATGCCAACCCTATCCCCTAACCAAACCTCCTGGGCGCCCCCCTCTGACTTTACCCAGGAGACCTTGAGCGACCCAACCGTAGTCCCCTACCAAGACCCAATAGGTCATGACCCCCAGGGCCCTGGGGAGGAACATTTCCAGTGGGAGAGAGGGCTCCTGTACCGGATCTCCGAGAGGAGAAAAGGGCCAGTACCCAAACATCAGCTGGTTGTACCGAAGAAGTTTCGGTCCGACCTACTGTGGATAGGTCATGATATTCCCCTAGCTGGATGTTTAGGAAAGTCCAGGACCCACCACCACCTGACTCAGACATTCTTTTGGCCAGGGATCACAGTAGACATTAAGGACTACTGTAAAACCTGCCCAGTGTGTCAGAAAGTAGGGAAGAAAGGGGACCACACTAAGGCTCCCCTGTATTCCCTTCCCATTATTGACAATCCCTTCAGTAGAGTTGCCGTGGATATAATTGGACCTTTGGCCCGACCTAGCCCCACTGGGAAGAAGTTCATACTTACAGTGGTTGACTATGCCACCCTATACCCGGAGGCAATATCCAAGTGGAGACAGTGGCAGGTACAATGCTCTGGATATTCATTAGGGTAGGCTTTCCCCGGGAAGTGATCTCCGATCAGGGAACTCAATTCACTGCAGAGATCACACGGCAGTTGTGGAGGCTATGCGGGATCAAACCCCTGCACAGTGCTCCATATCACCTCCAGACTAATGGGCTATGTGATCAGTTTAACGGGACCTTAAAGCAATTGCTTAGGATGTTCTCGTCCACTCACAAGGACTGGGAGAGGTTCCTGCCACACCTCCTCTTTGCATATCGAGATGAGGTGCCCCAGGAATCCACCGTTTTTTCCCATTCAAATTAGTGTATGGCCAGAAAATAAGGGGACCATTACACCTAGTGAGAGCCCATTGGGAAGGGGGTCACAAAAGAGGAAGGACCATCCATTGTGGAGTACATCCTCCAACTCAGGGACCGGCTGAAGGACCTCGCCGACAGGGTACGAGAGAACCTTCAGGTCGCTCAAAGAAAACAGAAGCGATGGTACGACCAAAATGCTCATATCCGGACCTTGACAGTAGGGCAAAAAGTCCTAGTTCTGAAGCCTGTCAAAACAGACAAGCTACAGGCCTCCTGGCAGGGACCTTATTGGGTGGTGGAACAGCTGAATGACACCACCTACCTGGTAGCCAAATGTTCAGATGAACGAGTCCGCCAGACCTTTCATGTGAACATGTTAAAGGCATACCTAGAAAGGACCAAAGATGTGGCTGCTATCTGTGCCCCGGCTGTGGAGGACTCTGAGAGTCTTCCCATGCCGGCGTTCCCCGGGCAAAGTGAGACACCACAAGGAGTAGCCAAAATACCTCTAGACGAGGTTAGGGACTGGACAGAGAGAGCAAATCCGGTGACTCCTTGAAGACTGATGAGATATGTTCTCTACTGTCCCTTGGTACACCACAGCGGCCATACACCAAGTGGAGACCCCGGGACAGGCCCCCCTATGACAGGCAGCCTACAGGGTCCCAGAGGCAGTCAGGGACAGTATGCACTGTGAGCTCAAGTGAATGTTGGACCTAGGTGTTGTTGAACCGTCCAACAGTCCCTGGGCCTCCCCGGTGGTGCTGGTACCCAAGAAGGACGGGACTACCCAGTTCTGCATTGACTAATGTAAGCTCAATGACAGAACCACAACTGACACGTACCCTATGCCCAGAGTCGATGACCTATTAGAAAGAATCGCCTGTGGCCACTTCCTAACCACCCTCAACCTCTGTAAGGGATCCCCTTAGACCCTGAGTCCATCTCCAAATCCACCTTCATCACACCCTTTGGCATCTACCTGTTCAAGGTCATGCCATTTGGGATGAAGAATGCTCCAACCACCTTCCAAAGGATGGTGGATCACCTTCTGGATGGCCTCCAGGACTATGCCTGCACATACCTTGATGACATCGCCATCTATAGTGACACCTGAGAGGACCATTTGGTCCACCTAGGCCTTGTTCTAGGCTGCCTCAGAGCTGCCAGGCTAACCTTGAAGCCCGACAAATGCACCATAGGGCGCTCAGAGGTCCAGTACCTGGGCCACTGAGTGGGCTGCGGAAAGCAGCAGCCAGAGCTAGCTAAGGTTGAGGCAGGGGCAAACTGACCCACTCCCAAAACCAAGACCCAAGTCCTGGCTTTCCTAGGAACCGCAGGGTACTACCAGAAATTTATCCCTAATTACAGTGCCCTCACCAAATCCCTGACCGACCTAACCCGTAAACAACTTCCCCGGCAGGTCCTGTGGTCCCCAGAATGCGAAATTGCCTTGCAGAGCCTTAAGTCTGCCCTAATCTCTGCTCCTCTCCTGGCCGCTCCTAACCACACCCCTGCAGCCCTTTAACTTTGACATTCAGTACCGGCCGGGAAAAAACACTGGAAACACTGATGGGCTTTCCCGGCAGACTGAAGTTGCATAAGCTCCAGGTTGACCCATGTATGGATCTAGCCGGGTCTGCCAAACTGGAAGGGGGGAGCTTTCTCAGATACCAGGCTGCAAGAGTTAAACCCCTACCCCCTACTACCTCACCCACCCATGGTTCTTGGCGGTTTTGGGCTCCTCAGAGCAACCGCGACCCCCCAGACCTTTCCTTTTGTAAGAATTTGTGTGTGAACCTGATCTTGAAAGAGCTGGTTTCTGACCAACCTATCCCTCTCTGGCCAGCCGGGCCCCTGGATCTTCTGGCCGATCACCGCACCCTGCATCCTCCAGAGATCTTTACCTCTGGCCGCTTCAGAGGCCCCTTGCCCTATAGCTCTGCTCTTTTGGGGATTGGTACCCTGTGGGAATGGTAAGATGTGGGCCAATTGCCGGAGGTGAGCTCCATAAGGAACTGGGGTTTCCAAGCCCTATTCAGCAGATGGCCGGCCCCATGGAATTGCCAGCCGGCCACAGCAGCTCAGATTCCCGGTCATCTTTAACCCAGGTCGCTCTAGCGGCCCCTCATTCTAGGGCTCCGCTCTTTTGAGGACTGATACCTCTCAGGGAGGACTAGAGTTGGGGTGACTTCCAGGGGTGAGCCCTATTGGGAACCGGGACTTTCAGACCTTCCCTCAATCCCCATTTCCCAGTGGTCTTCCCGGTGTACGCTGGGTAGCCCCAAACTCCAACCCCAAGTCATGGATCAAGGAGCTTCTTGGACTGAAGCAACTGGGGGCCAAGGGCTTTCCAACAACACTTTGAAAGTGACGCCGCTCCCCCGGGATCACCCCGATTGCACCCTCCCTGTACCCCTGGACACTGAAGGTCATTGGACATTATGGAGGTGCCAGCCTGTCTGGAGGGACGGGAATGGCGGGAGATTTGGGAGACTGATAGGACTCTTATCAAGATCAGTTTTTGTATAAATGTTGTGTGCTTTTCCCAACAAAATATACTTCTTCTTGTTTTACCTGAATGCTAGTCTGTCTAGTTATTTGAATGGGAACTGCTAAAATCACTCTTCTCTGCTACATAGCGGCCGGTTCCAGGTGCTGGAAGAATCCTTTGGCGGAGCTACTCAGTCAGGGTAGCCGGAGTCCGTCACACATAGTATCCATGCTCATCTGCAACCTATTTACTCCATTCTAGTGTTCTCTCCTCTCCTGTAACTCTCTTTTGGTACGTGAATAGTATCCCTGCTCATCTGCAACCTATTCACTACATTCTAGTGATCTCTTCTCTCCTGTAACTCTCTTTTAGTATATGTATATGTATATTGAGCAAATGGTTTTAGGTTTTAATTTACTCCTGCATTTATTGTAATGTTATTCCAATGTCTTACTTCTAATGTTTTGTTAATTGCCATGTGATGTCCAATCCTTATCAATACCTGCTATTGTTCTTAAATTTATAGCTGTTATATGCCATAACTCCCACCTCCTCAAAATGTTACTGTCTTGTTTATCTTAACTTATCTCACCCTGACCTGACAATAATCTAACTTTCAATTGGCTTTTTAAATTGTCTTTTGACTTAGCAATTAAGTAATTTAGTGGATTCAGCTGACTGCCCTGCCTATATATTTAACACTAGCTTGGGCTGTGTATTGCACTGGGGGTGCATTGCCTGGGCAGTATGCATTGTTACAATAGCAAATGTTCACATATCTAATGTGCACATTTTATAAATGAGGCAATAAGATAAGAATTATACAAAAATTGAACAAGGGTTCGACAAGGCGCAAGACATAAGGCAAATACTCTTGTATTATTGTGTTTTATGTATCTCATGTTTCCTTATGCAAGTGCTGCTGTAATACTGTGTCTTATGTGTTTAATTGGTTCCCACTTTTTTAAAAATGCCCAATATCTTAATATTCCTTTTTGCTACCTCTTGTTTCTATAACAAACTACTTTATTCAATTACTCCTTCTCCCTCACCACCTGCACTGTTCATTAGCCCATCTCTCTTAAACTCACCTTACTTTTGTACTCATGAACTTGATCTATTCCTAAACACTCTCTTCCCTCCCCCCTGCACAGTCTCATTACTGCAAATCTGTATCTCATCTCATGTCACTCTCCATTTTGCTTATACTCGCTGTTGGTGACATCTCCCCTAATCCTGGTCCCCAACAACTTCCTAACCATGCACATTCATGTTTACCGTTCCATAGACTCAGAAAAAAAACTCTGGTAACCTTACTCACATTCCTCTTGCATCACTTGTGCACTCTGGAACTCTCACTCTGTTTGCAACAAACTCACTTCTATACAGGACTTCTTTATCTCCCTTTCCCTCAACCTTCTGGCTCTAACAGAAACCTGGCTCTTTCCCCTAGACACAGCATCCACTGCTGCTTTGTCCACTTCAGCCACACTCCTAGGTCTGGTAATAGACAAGGAGGTGGTGTAGGTTTATTACTTTTCTCTCGTTGCACCTTCCAACAAATACATCCCATCTCTTCCCTCACATTTTCCTCATTCGAAACCCACATTATTCGCTTATTCGCTCCCCTCTCTATATGTGTTGCAGTGATATACCGATCACCTGGCTCCTCAACTCAATTTCTTGATGACTTGGCTGCCTGGCTACCTTATTTCCTTTCCTCAGACACCCCTGCCCTCATTATTGGCGATTTCAACATCCCTCTTGACAATCCCACTGCCTCCTCTGCAAAACAACTTCTGCAACTCACTTCCTCTTTCGGGTTGTCACAATGGACTGACTCTCCAGCTCAAAAAGATGGTCACTCCCTTGACCTGATCTTTAGTTATGGATGCACTATTTCAAACTTCACAAACTTTCCTTTTCCTCTTTCTGACCACCATCTCCTCACTTGCAACATCTTAACCCTCCCTACTACTCTCTCTCCTTCTACTCCTCACACTAAACTTCACAGAAGCATTATGTCATTAGATCAGCAACAGCTTGCTAATTCCCTCAAACCTCTCCTCTCATCCATCTCCTCCTTCTCCTGCCCTGATCAATCTATCTGCCACTATAATTCCACATTTTCATCTGTCCTTGACAATCTGGCCCCTCTTACCATTGCTCTGAAATCACACACTCATCCTCAGCCCTGGCATACTCCTCTGACACGGTACCTACGCAGATGTTCCCATACTGCTGATCGGCACTGGAGAAAATCTCGAAGTTCAGCTGAATTCCTTCATTACAAGTTCATTTTGAACTCCTACTATTCTGCCCTTAATCTCTATAAGCAACATTACTTCTCTACTTTTATCTCTACTCTTTCTTCAAACCCAAAACATCTGTTTTTCACTTTCAATACTCTTCTCCATCCACCCCACCCCCTAATACAACTTCTCTGTCAGCTCAAGACTTTGCCATCCACTTCAATAACAAAATCAACTCCATCAGAAACGAAATCAGCTCTCAACATAATTCTATTCTCTCACCCCCTCAAACGCTCGCAATCAACCACAACCCACGTAGCCATAAATTTAGCCCTTTCTCCCCTGTTACTTAGGAAGAAGTTTTGACACTTATACTGCGGTCTTCTTGTACCCTTGACCCTATCCCCTCACAGCTGCTCCCCTCCCTCTCTTCTACCCTTACCCCTATACTCACACACATTTTCAACCTCTCCCTCAGCACCGGTATATTTCCCTCATCTCTGAAACATGCAACGGTCACACCTATCCTCAAAAAACCTTCTCTTGATCCAACCTCCCCATCCAACTACCGCCCTATTTCCCTACTCCCTCTTGCCTCAAAGCTTCTCGAAAAGCTAGTATATGTGCACCTATCCCATTTCTTTACATTAAACTCCCTCCTCTACCCACTGTAATCTGGATTTTGTCCCAATCACTCCACAGAGACAGCAATCGTTACCAATGACCTACTTACAGCAAAATCAAAAGGCCACTTCTCTCTGCTTATCCTCCTTGATCTGTCTGCAGCCTTTGATACTGTTGACCACCCTCTTTTGCTCCAATCTCTCCAATCCTTCAGCATTTGCAACACAGCCCTCTTGTGGCTCTCTTCCTACCTGTCAAACCGTACATTTAGTGTAGCCTTCTATGGGGCCTCCTCTGCCCCATCACCACTTTCTGTTGAGGTACCGCAAGGCTCTGTCCTTGGTCCCCTTCTCTTCTCAATCTACACACCATCATTAGGTTCCCTAATAAAGTCCCACAGGTTCAAAAATAATTTGTATGCCAATGACACCCAAATCTACTTCTCTGCACCAGACCTATCTCCTTCCTTTCTAACCCATGTCACTAACTGTCTTTCTCACATCTCTTTCTGGATGTCCTCTCACTACCTCAACCTAAATCTCTCCAAAACTGAGCTCCTTATTTTCCCCCCTACTTCCAAAATCTCCACCCCCAATCTCTCTATAACTGTTGACAACTCCATCATTACCCCTACCCCGCATGCCCGATGTGTTGGGGTCACACTTGACTCAGATCTTTCTTTCACTCCTCACATTCAGTCCTTGGTTAAATCCTGCCGCTTCCACCTTAAAAACATCTCTAAAATTAGACATTTCCTTACACAAGACACACCTAAGATTTTAATCCACTCTCTCAATTACTGCAACTCTGTCCTCTCTGGTCTCCCCAGCTGCCGCCTAGCTCATTTACAATCTATAACGAATGCCTATGCCAGGCTCATCTTCTTTACACGTCACTCTTCATCTGCTGCACCTCTCTGCCAATCCCTTCACTGGCTTCCTCTTGCCTCCAGGATTAAACACAAAATTCTCGCTCTGACATACAAAGCCCTCAACTGCATTGCTCCCAGCTATATCTCAGACCTTGTCTCCAGATACTCTCCCTCCCGTCCCCTTCGCTCTGCTCATGACTCCCTACTCTCCTCCTCTCTTGTTACCTCATCACACTCCCATTTACAGGACTACTCCAGACTGGCTCCCATCTTGTGGAACTCTCGGTCTCACTCCACAAGACTCTCCCCTAGTTTTGAAAACTTCAAGCGCTCCCTAAAGTCTCTACTGTTTAGGGATGCATACAACCTACACTAACCTTTCTTTATACCGTTTCCTCTCCTCCATTGCTATCTCCTTGAACCCCCTTAGCCTGTAAGCCTAAGAGACATGCTGTTTGTAGATCATCTTCTTTAGAGCTGACTACAAAAGTGTGACTCTTGGCAGGGCCCTCTACCTGTCTGATCCCTATAAATGTTTTCTAGTATTCCGACTATGTTTATAGCGCTGCGGAATCTGTTGGCGCTCTACAAATAACCGATAATAATAATAATATATAAGTGTAATCACAGTTTAATAGGATAGAAAAGCTTATAGATAATATTGTAAAAGCAAGGGCAGAACTACCATTGGTGCAGCGGGTACAGTCGTACCAGGGCCCAAGTGCTGAGGGGAGGGGCCCATAGCAGCCAATCTAAACGTAGGTGTGTACTGATGTGTACAATCCTAATGCAGGGGAGTCCTTTATTAGTGAAGGTTGTAGGTCTATCTATCTATCTATCTATCTAATCAAAATCATTTTACAGGACAGCATGTATATTATTACTATTGCTTACTAACGAGTTACCATTAGGAGCCCCAAATTTTTTTTGCTCCAGGGCCCTCTGTTGAGTAGGTGCGCTACAGTGCAGGAAAAGCAGGAAGGGGTAGCCTGGGGACAATTACATATTGTTAATCAATAATTTGGTGTCCTAACTAATTATGGCATCAGAAATCAGAAATGAAACCTTAATTGTTAATAAATAAATAAATATATATATATATATATATATATATATATATATATATATATATATAAATATATATATAAACAATTAAGGTTTCATGTATGATGTGTAGCAGGGATTTATATGAAACATAAATCAAAGGAGATAACGATAATTGTCATACAGCTAGATTACGAGTTTGGCGTTATGAGTGAAAAGCAGTGCTATGCTTCATAACACTGCTTTTTCCCTAACGCTGCTATTACAAGTCTTGTACCGCACACCTTATTGGCCATCACGCAATGTCAGTGCCGCCCTTTTTAAAAAGTCCGTTTTTCAATGGGACTCCCATAGCGCCGGTATTACGAGTTTGCCTGGGAGGCCAAAAAGTGAGCGGTACACCCTATACTGACAAGATCCATACCGCCATCTAAAGTCTATAGTTATGAGTTTTACGTTACAAAGCTGTAGCATAAAACTCATAACTAAAGTGTTAAAAAGTACACTAACACCCATAAACTACCTATTAACCCTTAAATCGAGGCCCTCCCACATCGCAAACACTATAATAAATTTATTAACCCCTAATTTGCCGCTCCAGACCTCGCCGCCACTATTAAAATTTATTAACCCCTATTCCGCTGCTCCCCGACATCGTCGCCACTATAATAAACCTATTAACCCCTAAACCGCCACCCTCCCGCATCGCAAACACTATTTAAATATTATTAACTCCTAATCTGCCGTTTGCCCACACCGCCGCTATAATAAACCTATTAACCACTAAACCGCAAGCCCCCCACAACGAAATATACTACAATCAATTATTAACCTCTATACCTCTGACCTCCCACATCACTAATTCTACATAAATATATTAATCCCTAATCCTAACCCTAACGTAACCCTAACCCTAAATCTAACCCTAATCCTAACGTAACCCTAAGCATAACACCCCCTAACTTAAATATAATTAAAATAAATCTAAATAAACCTTACAATTATTAACTAAATAATTCATATTTAAAACTAAATACAAACTTACCAGTAAAAAAAACCCTAAGCTTGCTAAAAAATAAATAATAGTTATATTGTAGCTATCTTAGGTTTTATTTTTATTTCACATGTAAGTTTGTATTTATTTTAACTAGGTAGACTAGTTAGTAAATAGTTTAAACTATTTGCTAACTACCTAGTTAAAATAAATACAAAGTTACCTGTAAAATACAACCCAACCTGCCTTACACTAAAAACTAACACTACCATAAAATAAATTAAATTATTAAAATACAATTTTCTAACTTACAAAAAAAATAAACACTAAATTACAAAAAATAAAAAATTAAATTATCAAAAATAAAAACGAATTACTCCTAATCTAATAGCCCTATCAAAATAAAAAAGTCCTCCCAAAATAAAAAAAACCCCTAGCCTACACTAAACTGCCAATGGCCCTTAAAAAGGTCTTTTGTGGGGCATTGCCCCAAAGAAATCAGCTCTTTTACCTGTAAAAAAAAATACAAACACCCTCCAACAGTAAAACACACCACCCACCCAACCAAACCCCCTAAATAAAAACCTATCTAAAGAAACCTAAGATAAACATTGCCCTGAAAAGGGGCATTTGGCTGGGCATTGCCCTTAAAAGGGCATTTAGCTCTTTTAAATTGCCCAAAACCCTAATCTAAAAAAAAAAAAACACCCAAAAAACCCTTAAAAAAACCTAACACTAACCCACCATGATCCACTTACAGTTATCAAAGTCCGGTCATCCATTCTCATCCAGCCGGCGAATTCCTCATCTAAGCAGCAAGAAGTCTTCATTCAGGAGGCCTCTTCAATCTTCATCCAGCCGGCGAAGTCCTAATCCAAGCGGAAAGAAGTCTTCATCTAGACAGGATCTTCTATCTTCATCCATCCAGTGCGGAGCAGGTCCATCTTCAAGACATCCGGCGGCGGCGGCGCGGAGCATCCTCTTCTTACAGTCGTTGCTGTAAACTGAAGGTTCCCTTTAAGTGACGTCATCCAAGATGGCTTCCCTTACATTCTTATTGGCTGAAAGATTTCTATCAGCCAATAGGAATTAAAGGGGAAAAATCCTATTGGCTGTTGCAATCTGCCAATAGGATTGAGCTTTCATCCTATTGTCTGATCCAATCAGCCAATAGGATTGAGATCTCATTCTATTGGCTGTTCCAATGCCCATCCAATTGCCCTTTTCAGGGCAATGTTTATTTTAGGTTTATTTAGATAGGTTTTTATTTTGGGGGTTTGGTTGGGTGGGTGTCGGGGTTTACTGTTGGGGGGTGTTTGTATTTTTTTTACAGGTAAAAGAGCTGATTTCTTTGGGGCAATGCCCCACAAAAGGTCCTTTTAAGGGCCATTGGCAGTTCAGTGTAGGCTAGAGTTTTTTATTTTGAGGGGACTTTTTTATTTTGATAGGGCTATTAGATTAGGAGTAATTCATTTTTATTTTTGATAATTTCATTTTTTATTTTTTGTAATTTAGTGTTTATTTTTTTTTTGTAAGTTAGAAAATTGTATTTTAATAATTTAATTTATTTTATTGTAATGTTAGTTTTTAGTGTAAGGCAGGTTAGGTTTTATTTTACAGGTAACTTTGTATTTATTTTAACTAGGTAGTTAGTAAATAGTTAATAACTATTTACTAACTAGTCTACCTAGGTAAAAAAAATACAAACTTACCTGTGAAATAAAAATAAAACCTAAGCTAGCTACAATATAACTATTAGTTATATTGTAGTTAGCTTAGGTTTTTTTTTACAGGTAAGTATGTATTTAGTTTTAAATAGGAATTATTTAGTTAATAATTGTAAGGTTTATTTATATTTATTTTAATTATATTTAAGTTAGGGCTAGGTTTAGGGGTTAATAACTTTAGAATAGTGGCGGCGACATTGGGGGAGGTAGATTAGGGGTTAATAACTGTAATGTAGGTGGCGGCGATGTTAGGGGCAGCAGATTAGGGGTTAATAACTGTAATTTAGGTTGTGGCGATGTTAGGGGCAGCAGATTAGGGGTTAATAACTGTAATGTAGGTAGCAGCGATGTTGGGGCGGCAGATTAGGGGTAATAACTGTAATGTAGGTGACGGCGATATCGGGGGTGGCAGATTTGGGGTTAATAACTGTAATGTAGGGGCAGCAGATTAAGGGTGTTTAGATGTGGGGTTTATGTTAGGGTGTTAAGTTTAAACGTAACTTTTTCTTTTCCCCATAGACATCAATGAGGCTGCATTACGGAGCTATTCTTTCTGCGATCGCAGGTGTTAGGCTTTTTTTTGACGGCTCTCCCCATTGATGTCTATGTGGGAAACGTGTACGAGCACGTCAAAGCAGCGCTTGCTTTCGGTGCACTATGGAGCTCAACGCAACCATATCGCCCGCATAAGCTTCTTTTTTAAAATTCGTAATACCAGCGCTATAGGGAGGTGAAATAATGCCAAAAACGTTGTGGTCGTTAATTTCCCTATAGCGCTCAAAACTCCTAATCTAACTGACAATTATGCATTAATAAGAAAAAAATAAATAATTTTCATTTAAATTTAAAAAGGTACTTTGGGTTTCAATATTTTTTTAGAGGATTATGGACATTTTGGCCGCAGTCTAGGATCACTAGCCCATCACTAGATTTTTGTGACTGGTAAGTAATGTAGATGCCTATAGCCAACTCAGGAACTGTAGTGTTATAAAAAGTTACTCTTAAAAAGTCAGTGATAAAAGATTTTTTTATCTCCTATAAAATTGTAAAAATCCAGACATGATCTTAACAGTGATAATTTATTTTGTGTATAACTGTTTAACTACCAGATTGCCATAACATACAGATTATCTTCTCTTATATACACATTTGAGCTTGTTTTAGCTGAGTTGTAAAATGTAATCTTAATTGTCCATCTGACAGATATGAGAAACAAACACTCACTGCGTAGAAAACTACTCAGAACTTTTTTTAGTTATAAAACTCATAACTAAAGTGTTAACAAGTACACTAACACCCATAAACTACCTATTAACCTCTAAATCGAGGCCCTCCCACATCGCAAACACTATAATAAATGTATTAACCGCTGATCTGCCGCTCCGGACCTCGCCGCCACTATTAAAATTTATTAACCCCTATTCCGCCGCTCCCCAACATCGTTGCCACTATAATAAACCTATTAACCCCTAAACCATCACCCTTCCGCATCGCAAACACTATTTAAATATTATTAACTCCTAATCTGCAGTCCGCCCACACCGCCGCTATTATAAACCCATTAACCACTAAACCGCAAGCCCCCACAAAAAAATATACTACAATAAATTATTAACCTCTAAACCTCTGACCTCCCACATCACTAACTCTACATAAATATATTAACCCCTAATCCTAACCCTAACATAACCCTAACCCTAAATCTAACCATAACCCTAACGTAACAATAAAAGCCTAACACCCCCTAACTTAAATATAATTAAAATAAATCTAAATAAACCTTAAAATTATTAACTAAATAATTCATATTTAAAACTATATTTAAAACTGCATTTTCCCCTTATTTATTGAGGCAGTTGGTAAGTATGTGGGTCTGTTCTTCACAAGGTGGTCACATGGTTTTATAAATAAGTTAATTTTAGCTAATTATACATCAATATGATGAAAAAAATGTAATTTAAAGGGATATTAAACCGATTTTTTTTCTTTCATGATTCAGATAGAGCATGCACTTTTACACAACTTTCTAATTTACTTATGTTATCAAATTTTATTTGTTCTCTTGGTATATTTTGTTGAAAAATCTTAGCAGCATGCACATGCTAGGAGCATTATATAGTAGCAGTTTTTGACAGCACTATTTCCTGCCATATAGTGTTCCAGACCTCTATCAAGGTATTGCATCAACAAAGAATATCATGGGAACAAAGCAAATTTGATAATAGAAGTAAATTGGAAATGTTTTCTAAAATTGTGTCCTTTGTTGAAAAGCATATTCACATATGTTCAGCAGTAGCCATGCAATACTGGGAGCTAACTGGTGATTACACACATTTTTCTTTCATCATTGGCTCGCCAGATGTGTTTCAGCTAGCTCCCAGTAGTGCATTGCTGCTCTGGAGCTTACTTTAACTATGTGTTTATTTCCGTTGTAGGAGTTATAGTGCACTAATAAAATACTCTAATCTATTATTTTTATGTCCCTTTAAATAAATATACACACAAACTGAAGAAAACATAGAAAATGACTATCAATCAGCTCTGAAATATTTCTACATAGAGGTCCTGGAATGGATACCACAGAAGCTGATGCTATGGGAGTAAAACCTTACACTGGCATGGAAGTAAAATTGAGCTATCGTGATTAAGATAGAGAATACAATTAAAAGGACTGTTATCTTTTTAATATAGATTAATGATTGCGTTTTTATTAAATGTAACTTAAAGGGACATGAAAATCCAAAATGTTCCTTTCATGATTCAGATAGAACATAGAACATACAATTTTAAACAACTTTCCAATTTACCTCTATTACCAATTTTTTTTCATTCTCTTGGTATCATTTGTTGAAGGAGCAGCAATGCATTACTGGTTTCTAACTGAACACATAGGTATATATATATATGCAGCCACCAATCAGCAGCTAGAACCTAAGTGCTTCTGAGTTTACCCAGATAAACCTTTCAGCAAAGGATAACATGAGAAAGAAGCAAATTAAAAAATAGAAAAACTTTGGAAAGTTGTTTAAAATTGTATGCTCTGTCTAAATCATTAATGTCTAATGATGACTTAAAGGGACATGAAACCCAAATTTTTCTTTCATGATTTAGAAAGAACATGCAATTTTAAACAACTTTCTAATTTACTTCTATTATCTAATTTGCTTCATTCTCTTGATATTCTTTGCTGAAACGCATATCTAGATATACTCAGTAGCTCGTGTGATTGGCTCACTAATGTGCATTGCTATTTTTCAATAAAGGATATCTAAAAAAATAAGCAAATCAGATAATAGAAGTAAATTGGAATGTTGTTTAAAATTGTATTCTCTGTCTGAATCATGAAAGAAAAAGATTGGGTTTAATATCACTTTAACTGTCCCTTATATTCATTGTAAATATTCTAAATGTTATCCTCTTGTACATATAAAATATAATTAAATTGCTTTTGTGTTTGGGAAATTTATTACATGTTCAAACATTAATTTAAAATCAATTCAAATATGTTTACACTGAATGACCCTGTGATTGGCTAAGGACCCGAATGTCCGCTTGGAGAGAAATCACACATAGTCTTTGGGATTTTTGTAGACCTTGTATTGTAATGTAGGTGTCTCTGTTTCACATAAAGAAAACTACATAGCAACATAAACGTCTCGAGATAAAATTTGTGTTTCTACATGTTTTTGATGGGTCTCGTTATACTGACAAGAGCTTTAGATCATCAGACTCTAAGTGACAACACCGACAAATATTTTCATCCAAACAAGCATAGTTCTTTAAAGGCATATAAAACCCACATTTTGTTCTTTCATGATTCAGATAGAGCATGCAATTTTAAGCAACTTTCTAATTTACTCCTATTATCATTTTTTCTTCTTTCTCTTGGTATCTTTATTTGAAAAACAGGAAGCTTAGGAGCCAGCCCATTTTTGGTTCAGTACATGGGTAGTGCTTGCTGATTGATGGCTAAATGTAGCCACCAATCAACAAGCACTACCCAGAGTGCTTAAAGGGACATGGAACCCAAAATGTTTCTTCCATGATTCAGATAGAGAATACGATTTAAACAATTTTCCAATTCTATTATTTAAAAAAACAGGAAACACCTGAACCTAGTCTGATCCTCCTTACCACTCACAAAATTATACCGTGATCTCTCTACACAGTTAGGGATTGTGTCAACAAATAAAACGTTAATGAGTGGCGCTAATTAAAGCCGAGGGTTCTGGCATATAATATGAAGTTGGATATCTATCCTAATAAACCAATATAAAATTAATCCAAATAATAATAATGCAGAAAAAAAATAATTTATTTATCAGAAATAAAAATGGTTTACAATGCAGATCGAATAATAATAGTAATTCTAAAAATAGTTGTGGCCACAACTTAAAACTCTAAAAAGTGTATATCATACTAAGTAAGCAAAAGTAAGGAAAATATTTCAAAGGAGAGTAACCTCTGGTGCGGCGTGCTCCGCAGTAGAAATTGTAACCTGCAGTGAATTAGTTTGCAGCTCGCATATACACAGTGCTCTCATAACAAGTCTTGAGCACTGGTTTCTGAGGAGTAGGGTCCCATCCGGTTTCCTTCCCAAACAAGTTCCAATCACTACAAGCCCACCGCTATATTTAGGTAAGTCCCAAGAGGTGTGTGACAGAAAAACTGTATGCCTTTAAATATTATTTGATACAATGTTTCTTAATTTCTTCCTTTTCTCTTTTGTTACAGATGATTATGGATTCTGTTCTGCTAATTTACTTGATATATGTATGTATATTTAACTATACTTTAATATATATAAGGTTGGTGTGTTTCACCGGAAAATTACTGAAATGTTTTTTGCTGATAATTACCTGTGTACCTTGAGTGGTATGTAAGGGGTTAATTTGGAATGTACAAACTTCACAGGTGTGTGGGTGTGGCTAGGAGGGTATTTAAAGATGATTATGTGTATAGTTTAGCCATACATGACTAAGGACTGTGTCCGAAACGTTGTTGTTTTACTTTATTGGGTCTGGCTACTCCTCAAGCTGAATAAAACACCTTGAAGAAACGCTGTTTGGTGGTGCTGCTTCATTTTTGTTTCTACAGAAAAACTGTACAATGTTCAAGGCTAAGCAAGCACGTACCTCCGATCCGTATGACCCTCGCCAGGAGTCGTCCTGTGTGTACTGGTTACTGCCGTATGGCTAGTTTCTCCATCCGTGACTGGGTATTGTGCGGCTCCCAAGCAACCTCCGTAGTCGGTGCGGTGTGTAGCTCCTCCTCTCCAGGTGTCTCTGGCAACAAGCTAGCTTTGCGGTCAGGATTTTGCGCTCACCCCACACCTGTGCTCACTCAAAGAAGGCCATACATAGCGTATAAATAAAAATACGAGGAGCACAGGTATAAGTGTATAACAAAAAATGTTTATTTAAACAGGCGCTAATGAGTGAATAAACACACACAAAACGGTTCGTCTATAATGAACCGAAAACAAAAACAAACAATCAGTGTGAGGGGGGGGAAAATAACCACCCCGGGGTTAAGACTGAACAGAGAAAAATCTGCTATATTTACAGACTGCAAGTGAACAGGTATAAGCGTTTCAGCAGATTGCCTTACTCATTACCTGATTAAAACAACGGTGTGTGCTCCTTAAAAAGAGAGGCAGTCCACTCCCATTGGCTAGAAGGGACCCACCCTTTTACTATAGGCACCAATAGGAATAAGTTTCAAAAATAGTGCACAGAAATTTCTACTGAACTCACGGTAAGGATATTAACTCCCAATGCACAAATGATACATAAACTTAAACATCAAAGGTAAAGATATCAACTTTAGCTACAACCAAAATATATATAAATTAAATGTTAATAATATTGATGTCACTACTACATGTTGCAATTTATAACAGTCATGCTATTGCTTGAATTTCTTGAAAATTGCTCAGATCCTCGCTTTCCTGCAGCTCAAAATAGGACTTCTGTATTCTTACATTCTGAAACATAACATGATAATACAATAAAGTAAATAAGACATGCTATGAAAATAGTTATATAGTTATATATATTTTTATACTCCATTTGCATCTAGTGAGGGACTGACAGCCCTGTGAAATACGGGGAGTCAATGCAAAAGTCAGTTCACATACGTAGATTCAATTAGTGTACATGTTTATACATGTTTACTCATAATTTATATAGTGCATGTACACTTTGGTTATGTATAGTACTTCACTCATTTATCTATTTTGCTTATAATGTTGAAATAACTATTTTCATAGCATGTCTTATTTACTTTATTGTATTATCATGTTATGTTTCAGAATGTAAGAATACAGAAGTCCTATTTTGAGCTGCAGGAAAGCGAGGATCTGAGCAATTTTCAAGAAATTCAAGCAATAGCATGACTGTTATAAATTGCAACATGTAGTAGTGACATCAATATTATTAACATTTCATTTATATATATTTTGGTTGTAGCTAAAGTTGATATCTTTACCTTTGATGTTTAAGTTTATGTATCATTTGTGCATTGGGAGTTAATATCCTTACCGTGAGTTCAGTAGAAATTTCTGTGCACTATTTTTGAAACTTATTCCTATTGGTGCCTATAGTAAAAGGGTGGGTCCCTTCTAGCCAATGGGAGTGGACTGCTTCTCTTTTTAAGGAGCACACACCGTTGTTTTAATCAGGTAATGAGTAAGGCAATCTGCTGAAACGCGTATACCTGTTCACTTGCAGTCTGTAAATATAGCAGATTTTTCTCTGTTCAGTCTTAACCCCGGGGTGGTTATTTTCCCCCCCTCACACTGATTGTTTGTTTTTGTTTTCGGTTCATTATAGACGAACCGTTTTGTGTGTGTTTATTCACTCATTAGCGCCTGTTTAAATAAACATTTTTTGTTATACACTTATACCTGTGCTCCTCGTATTTTTATTTATACTGTATATCATACTAATATACATTCTAAGATTCTAAGCCCGTAGTAATGCAAATACATCTATGACATATACCAGATATATCTTATTCAAGGACAGTTAGTGTATCTTTTTCAGAAATAGTATCAATTGAATCTTAATAAGAGTAAAAACACAGTATCAATTAGATCTCAATATGAATATAAACACAATATCAATTGAATCTTAATAAGATTAACTGTGAATCAGCCCCCCTCTTTTGCCCTCCTTAAGTGGATTTTTGGGAAATGGTAAAACACTTGTTTCTTTATTTTTAAAAGAGAATCTAAATACCAATTTTCACGTCTGTAACATCTTTGGTTTTTGAGATATAGGTATCCTCATAAATCAGCCACCCCTTTTAACCCCCCTTGAGTGGATTTTTGGGAAATGTTAAAGCACATATTTCTTTATTTTTTTAAGGAGAATCTAAATACTAATTTTCACATCTGTAACATCTTTGGTTTTTGAGATATAGGTATCCTCATAAATCAGCCCCTCCCCTTTTGACCCCCCTTAAGTGGATCTTAGGGAAATAGTAAAACATGGGTTTCTTTATTTTTCAAGGAGAATCTAAATACCAATTTTCACGTCTGTAACATGTTTGGTTTTGGAGATATAGGTATCCTCATAAATCAGCCCCCCTCTTTTGACCCCCCTTAAGTGGATTCTCGGGAAATGTTAAAACACGTATTTATTTTTTAAGGAGAATCTAAATACCAATTTTCACGTCTGTAACATCTTTGGTTTTTGAGATATAGATATCCTCATAAATCACCCCCTTTCTGACCTCCCTAAAGTGGATTTTCAGGAAATGGTAAAACACATGTTTTTTATTTTTTATGGAGAATCTAAATACCAATTTTCACATCTGTAACATCTTAAGTTTTTGAGATATAGGTATCCTCATAAATCAGCCCACTCCCTTTTGACCCCCCTTAAGTGGATTTTTGGGAAATGGTAAAACACCTGTTTCTTTATTTTTCAAGGAGAATCTAAATACCAATTTTCATGTCTGTAACGTCTTCGGTTTTTGAGATATAGGTATCCTCATAAAAAATGTACCCCCATTTTTACCCCCTTAGGGACGTAATTTACAAAAATCCTTCCTTAGAGGGTGTCTACGTCATAAAAACAACATACATTCCGAATTTCACGTTCCTAGGTTAAACGGTTTGAGCTGGGCGTTGATGAGTCAGTCAGTCAGGACTTCTTTTATATATATATATAGATCGGGTGGGTTAACAATTTCAAAAGAGTGGGTGGGATAAAGGAAGAAAGAGGGAGCAGAGGAGAGAATGAAGGAAGGAGAGAGAGGTAAAGTGCAAGAGACAGAGAAGTAGAGAAAAAGAGAGAAAACAAAATGTGTGAGAGAAGAAATTATGTGAAAAGAGAGAGAGGAGAGAGACAGAAGAAGGGAGAGCAGAGAACGAACCTAGACTGCACTAATATGGAGATACGCTGGGAATAGTTTGGTCTTAGCAGCTGTAGTGCAGTCTACATAGATTGCTAGCAAATGTCCAGTCAACTCCACGCTTATAAGTCAGATCCAGCTTATGTTTCACCAGTTTCTCTGGCTCCTTGTAAGATCTGACCTACTGAAATGTGTGTTGGATCCTACAATACAAGACAGAACAAATAACTCTTTTAATATGAAATCTACACAAATAGAAATTGATATCTAAATATTCATACACAATTGTAAAAATGTGTATGTTAAAACTTTCATAGCCAATCAGCATTATCAATGCTCAATTCACTTTTTGATCTCATACTAATCTCAAGAGATTTCAGATGAAACTTCCATGAATTAAAGAGGAAAAGAAAGTGACTGTATCTGCATATGCCAGGTGCACAATCTTTTGATATCCTGGGACAAGCATCCAGACTGGATGTTGCATTGTACAATGGGTAACATGTCCCTTTTAATACAAATTGATAAGTGTGATTTTGAAAAACAAATGAATTAAACTGAAATATATCCCAGAATCAATTTCAGAAGTAAATAAACAGTATTTTATTTTTAACAAAATACTCAATATAATACAGTAGAAATGCATTATTTCATTCCAGTTGGAACTCTAAGAAAAGAGACCATTCCTGGCTTTAAAGAGACATTGTATTGTAAAAACTTGCTTGTTCTCAATGATCCATTTTACTTTCTGGGGTGTATTAAATTGTTCATAAATAGATCAGTTACCTTTATTTTGTCATTTAAAATAGCCGGTTTTGCCTGCTGTATCCCTACCTATACTAACAATTTCAGTTCTTAAAGGGACATAGAACACACCTTTTTTCTTTCATGGTTCATATAGAGAATACAATTTTAAACATTCCAATTAACTTCTATTATCTAATTTGATTAATTCTTTAGTTATCCTTTGTTGAAGAAATAGCATTGCAGATGGGTGAGACAATTAAAATGAGGCTCTACGGAGCAAAGTATCCCTTTCCAGCGAGCTGCGTGAATTTTATTAGGAGCCATCTCGCCACACACAGGGACTGCGCCTTTTTTTAATGATAATTCCACCAGGGCAGCTCCTGCATGGATTGGCATGAAAAACCACGTCTGATCTGGTGAAGTTTAGATCATTGGGCCCTTAGTATTGGGCTTTGGTATACAGGCAGAGATAAAACAAGGAAGCCTTTTTTGTGTGCATAAAAGAAGGTCTGATCACCCTGCAAGCTCAACTTGTTTTAATGGGTTGTGGTTTCAAGAGCAAAACCAACTATTTCATGTACAAAAACAAACCCAAATGAGCTATAACCCATACATTTTATACTCTGCAGTAAGTATAACAAGTCATTGGAAACACAATAATGGTGAAACAATTTTACAGCACAATGTATCTTTAATGCATAGTGAAAACTTTTCCCAAAATAGCCTGTGAGTTGTTTTACCTCCAGTTTATAATCTCTATTAACTAGTTCCCTGTAGCAGCAGCAGAAAAGTAACCAGTATTTTATGAGTAAAGTGTAGCTGACATCCCAACATGTTGATGACATCAAGCAGAATCATGATATTGGGATCTCTAGAGAATTCAGGTAGCTTTAAAGGGTAATCTTTTATAAACACATGTAGATAACTGCAGGTTCACAAAGAGAACATTATACAAACACATTTCATAAATATACTTTATAGATACATACTTCAAACATGAGTTGTCAGTCAGCTCTGTGCTTTCTGCTAAGTAAAGCAGTATGGCACTTGAATGAAGAAACGTGAGTGATGACTGACAGCTCTGCCAAAGCAAGTGGAAACAAGCAAATAGTCAGTCTCAAAGGTTAGGATAGAGGATGCACAAGTACTTAAGTTAAAGGGACAGTGTACTATAAAATAGTTGTTCCCTAATGTGTTTCCAATTACTTTTTTTTACCAGCTGCAGAGTTTAAAATGTATAAGATTTGTTTTTAAGGCTTATTTGTGTATATGAATTAGCTGATTTTGTGTTTTGAAGCCACAACCTAATAAAATGGGTTGAGCTTGTAGGTATAATCAGATCTAATTACTTTATCACATTGTGTACATATACCTCCTTCTTTATGTTATATTTGTCCGTAAACCAATCACAAATACTTGGAGAGAACAATGGAAAATTAACATTTTATTACTTTATCTCTTCTATACCCCACTGGGAGTGTAATTTCTTCTACTGACTGTGTTAACACAGCTTGGCCTTGAGGCCAAAAACTTTCAGGATGGGTGGGGATACAACAGGCTAAATAAACTCATTCAAATGCCAATATAAGGTTAATGGAAATACTTGTAAACAATTTAATACACTCCAGCAGTGATGTGCAGTCACTAGAGGCAGGTGAGGCAGTGCTTCACCTCTCATATGGGCAAAAATATATTTTTTTTATTGGCTTTAAAAAAAAAATTGTAAATTTTTTCCCCCAGCATTTTTTTTTCTCACAGCTATATGTTGTGCAATGAAGAGGCACAAGCAGGTCTGCCCACCATTACACAACATGCTGTGCCATCTACTGGATGCAAGTGGTTAAGATCATTGCATGGCTCATTAACTGCTTATTTGAGGCAGTCCTATTTGGGCTGAACCAATCCAGTGAGAGGCATTAGTAAGTGGAACATAGGGTTGGGGCTGGATGTTAAATCATATAAAACAAAACAAAAACGCAAAAAAACAACTTTCATATATTTTGTTGCTGTCCTGTGAACCTGCTAGCTTTGCTAAAGTGAAAAAGAGAGTTCTGTTCTTCCCCTCTAAGTGCAGTGGAATGTGCCACTGTCACTTCCTGAATCCTTACAGAGCAGGAGAGAGGCACAGAGAGCAGTGTTTCACCCACATCTTATTAAAGTAACTAACTTAGCAGCTTGCCTCTGTACTTCAAACTAAATTATAGACTAATTTTCTGAACTCTCTGTAGCTCTGCTGTTTTATTACTTTAAAATGCAGTGGTCCCCCCCCCCTTGTGTGTGTGTGTGTGTCTCTCTCTCTCTATCTATCCATCTCTCTCCTTATGTGTTGTTCTCCCCCATGGTCTCTTTCTCTCTCTGTCTCTCTTCCTCCCCCTCTGACTCTCATCCCTTATGTAATGAAAGAATCTATAAGCATAATTTGCAGCATTAAAGTAAAATGTATGTTTTAAACATATTTTAATGGGCATGGATTTCTAGATCTCATAATCAGAGCAAGCATTGTGTTATCTGGCAAGTGTTTCTGTTACAATCCTTTTAGACTAAAATCAGATGTTTACTAAGTAGACCAGTTTTCCAAGACACCATTTAAAGGGACATGAAACCCATATGAAAATTTAAATAACTTTCCAATTTACATCTAATATCTAATTTTCTTTATTCTTTTGATGTCCTTTGTTGAAAATCATATCTAAATATGCTCAGTAGCTGCTGATTGGTGGCTGCACATAGATACCTCATGTGATTGGCTCACCCATGTGCATTGCTATTTCTTCAACAAAGGATATCTAAAGAATGAAGGCGTATCCTAGCCACTGCCTCACCATCCTCTGACGTCACTGCACGTCACTGCACTCCAGCAGTAAAGTGGATCATTGGGAACAAATTAAAGGGGAGAACATTTTTGAGTAAACTGTCCCTTTAAGTTAAAGGGACACAGAGATGGATTCAAATAGCAATGCTGTGAATGGGGTAAATGAACAGTGGCTTCTGCTATGTCTTTTAAAACATTACATATTTAAATAGATAAAAGACTTAAAGTGCCATTATAATGGAAAAATAATAATGTTATAGAGTGTTAGATCATGTCATTTTAGCACTACCAACCCCACAACTGTATGTGTTTAACCCCTAGAAAGAAGTCAAACACACAGTTAAAGTACTGCTCGGGAGCTACAGCTAACTGTCAGTGAGTGAATAACCATCAGTAATTGCTCAGCTTGGTTGTGCGACACCTGCTACTGATTGATTCACTGGTCTTGGGAGTAACAGAGCTCTTCGGTTAATGAGTCTTACTTTAACTAGGTGTTTAATCAATTTGTGGGGGTTATGCACATATAGTTATAGGGTTGGGAGTGCTAAAATGACATGCTCTAACAAACAAGAGCATGCCATTTTCCACTATAATGGCTCTTTAAAACATTTAAAATTTAGAGAAAATGTTCATTGTTATCATTTATATAGCAACATATTCTGCAGGACAGGGTGGTGAGGGTACCTTGTTGGAGTTGTCCACAGGTGTTCTGTGCACAGAACCATGATGAGAGGAATGTGCAGTGGGCGGGACTGGGTATATACAAGAATTCTAAATTGAACGCCGCATAACCAAGTAAATCTTTGCTTTTACTTTGTTTGGGACTCAACCCTCATTTAATTAATTATTTTTTCTGTAGAACAATTTTTTCACTTTCACAATATTGGACACTTAGCGAGACTGGGTGTAATCAGGGCATATTCTGGGAGGAGATTGGACTGTCCTTTAAAAACTGCACCATTGATTTGGCCAAAGAAGCTGTGGGTGGGAAAGTGGATAAATCAGTTCCGAACACAAGCTAGGAGATATATACATAGAAAAAAGCACCCAACCAGGAATAAGCAATGACTCAGTAGCTTGTTCTTTGGTAGGTCACACCCTGGGAGCATCCTCTTTTTGCCCAATTCAATTTCACATTGGAGAAGTTTTCTAAAGTATATCAGTCTGATCCCTCCTTAAAAAAAAGAATGGTACAGCCCCAAATTATTAGGCAATCCTCCTTTAAATGAGGAACATGGCCCTGCTGTGGATGAGGAAGATGACAACCCCAGGTGATAGTTTTGGCTTTCTGTGGGCCTTATCAGTGAGGTGTTATAATATCCCTCTAGGCATGTTGTGCAGGTAGTCCATATCTGATTTCCCCCATCTTCCTTACAGAGACTTTCCGTCGTAATACAAATATATACAGAGAAAGAAGCGCTCAACCAGGAATAAACAACAGTTCTGTAGCTTGTTCTTTGGTGGGTTCATTTAATCCATCATTCTTTTTATATGATATATATATATATATATATATATATATATATATATATATATATATATATATATATATATATATATACATACATACACATAGTACTGTGCATCATTTTGCTTTCAAAATAGAAATGTCAATATTGAACAGAAGAAAAATGTAAATTAAATCAATATTTGGTGTGACCACCCTTTGCTTTCAAGACATCATTAATTCTTCTGGGTACACTTGAGGGAAGTCAGTGGTTTTGTAGGCATATAGTCAGGAGCATGATTAAACAATTACACCAAACAGGTGCTAATTATCATCAATTTAATAGGTAGGTTAAAACACAATTATTAACTGAAACAGGAATAGATGTATAGGAGAATAAAACTGGGTGAGGAACAGCCAAATGCTTCTAACAAGGTGAGGCTGCTGAAGACAGTTTAAGAGTAAAAAGTCATACACCATGGCAAGCACAGCAACCAGACTACAAGGTTGTATCAACTGCATCAACAAAGGTCTCTCCCGGCAGAAATTTCAAGGCAAACAGGGATGTGCTGCACATGAAACACACATTATGCTTACTTCACTTCTCAATAAGAAGATGCCCAGCATTGCCATTAGCTCAGAATTTACAAAAAGTAGTAGGGCCCTGGGACAACCATCCACTGTCCAGAGAAGTCTGATCAGATTTGGTCTTCATGGAAGACTTGCAGAAAAAAAGCCATAGCTCTGCCATGGATACAAGGCCAAGCGACTCATGAAAGGACAGGAACAGGGGTGCAGAAAAATGGCTGAAGGTGCTCTGCACATATGGGTCAAACTTTTAAATATTTGGCTGTAGCAGAAGGCAGTTTGTGTGCCGAAGGGCTGGAGAGCATTGCAAGAGCAAGTCTCTTCAGGCAAATATATTTTGGCAAATAGAGCTGGGGTTTTGGTCAGAATTAATCATCTCCTCAATGATGAGAAGTACAGGCAGATACTTATCCATCACGCTATACCATCAGGGAGGCAGATATATTTTGCAACATGACAAGAACCCCAAACATACAACTAAACTTATGAAGAACTATTATGAGCATATAGAAAAACATGGAATCCTGGAAGTGATGATATTGCCCCACATTTAACAAGCAGCGACCCTATTCAAATAAATATTGTTAATCTACAATTAAAATGACGACATTGGATTAAAAGCGTGAGCATAAAACTGGGTCTGTTGTTATCTACAGAGATAGAAAGGAGAAAAAGCACCAGTTGTGTTGGATCAGCTCACTCACCTGTAAAAAATAAATGTGACCCTTTCACTGTATCTACTGATATTGTATCATCATTCCAGCAGGATACAGCAATATATGACTCAAAGAACATGGCTGAAAATGTGTCTTGTTGGTGGATAATTTAATTCCCTTTCTTTTCTAAGATATGGTGAGTCCACGGGTTCATCAATTACTGTTGAGAATACCATTCCTGGCCTGCAGGAGGAGGCAAAGAGCACCACAGCAAAAGCTGTTAAGTATCACCTCCCTACCCATAACCCCCATTCTTCTCAGCCTCGGTGCAAGGAGGAGGTGAAGTTTTAGTGTCTGATGATTTTCACTTCAATTAAGATTTTTTTTTAAGCCAGAGAAGCTTTTCTCTGACTCAGGTTGTTAGATGCCTGAGGAAACAGCAAGCTAGCTGAGAAACTAGTTGCATTTAATACACAGTGATATTTGTGATATGCTTTTAAAGACCATTGTTTTAATAAAAGTGATTTTAAAACTTATCACTTGACTGAGAGCCTGTCCATGTTTGTTTGCTGTTGGAGACTACAGCCTAGACTGAGACCTGTGGGAAAAGAACAGTGAGCTGGGACACTGTGAGATTCCAGTATGCACTACTAAGCACGAGTGAGTGCTGCCACACTTTTTGGTCCGCTGACCTGTCGATCTAACTGCCGAGGCTGGTGACTACCGACTGGTTACTATACAGACAGCTCCCATCGTGACGTGGTCCCGCAAGTCGCTGCTGATTGGGTCTTGGATTCCACGTGCTGATCCAGTGTGTTTGTCTGTCGGGCGACTAAAGGTCTCGCCCTGTACTGTGAGGCATACGTTTATGCCGCTACACTTGTGAGTACCCCCCGCCTTGGGCTGCTTTGCCTACTCTGCTCTTTTGTTGTCGGACGATACTGTCCCATAAGGCGCCTCTGTTTTCTGTTCACACAGATTCTTGCAGCCTATTGGTATGATGCCTTGGCTGAATCACTTCAGGTTGAGGCTCCTTTAGAGGAAATTCAAGATAGGATTAAGGCTCTTAAATTGGCCAATTCCTTTATTACTGATGCTACCTTGCAGGTCATTAAGTTGGGTGCTAAGATTTCTGGTTTTGCTGTGCTATCACGCAGAGCATTGTGGTTGAAATCTTGGCTAGCAGATGTTTCTTCTAAATCTAAGCTGCTGGCAATTCCTTATAAGGGTAAGACCTTGTTTGGACCCGGCCTGACTGAAATTATCTCTGATATTACAGGAGGAAAAGGATCTTTCCTTCCACAAGATAAGAAAAATAGACTTAAAAGACGTCAGAGTAATTTTCGTTCCTTTCGAAATTTCAGAGGAAAGTCTTCTCCTTCCTCTTCCAAGCAGGAACAATCCAAACCTTCACGGAAGCCCTCCCAGTCTTGGAACAGGGGAAAACAGTCCAAGAAGCCTTCAGTTGACTCTAAATCAGCATGAAGAGTTTGTCCCGGATCCAGGATCAGATCAAGTGGGGGGGCAGACTGTCTCAGTTTTCTCTAGCATGGATAAGATATGTCCCAGATCCCTGGGCTGTGCAAATAATATCCCAGGGTTACAAATCAGAATTCAAGGCGCTTCCTCCCAGGGGTAGGTTCCATCTCTCAAGATTATCTGCAGACCAGATAAAAAGAGAGGTGTTCTTTAAATGTGTTCAGGATCTTTCCTCCCTGGGAGTGGTTGTTCCAGTTCCAGTTCAGGAATAGGGTCTAGGTTTTTTTTCCAACCTGTTTGTAGTTCCCAAAAAAGAGGGAACTTTTCGACCCATTTTCGACCTGAAATATCTAAACAAGTTCATCAGAGTACCTTCCTTCAAGATGGAGACTATCTGCTCCATTCTTCCTTTAGTGCAGGAGGGTCAGTACATGACAACCATAGGCCTAAAGGATGCGTACCTTCATGTTCCCATTCACAGGGATCACCTGACATTTCTAAGATTTGCCTTTCTGGACAAACACCTTCTGTCATGATCCGATCATTGCTGTGTGGCCGCGGCTCCCGGATTTCTCTCTCTGTCTTTGCAGCGTCACTTGCCTAGTAATGTGACATGGCCTTCCTGTGTCACACCCCCTACACGTCACAGCCGTTTAAATCTCCAGCAGGACTTCTCTCTGATGCCGTTTGTCAGATTTCGCTTCCTGCTTCCTGGCTCCTATACTGACCGTGAGTGCCTTAACCTTAAACATGCTTAAAGGAACTTTTCACCAATGTCTGCCTGACTACTCTGCTGCCAAATCCTTAAACCTGCTTAAAGGGACATTGACCATTGTTTTGCCTGACCACTCCATTGCCAAATCCTAAAACCTGCTTAAAGGGACATTGACCATTGCTTTGCCTGACCACTCCATTGCCAAATCCTAAAACCTGCTTAAAGGGACATTGACCATTGCTTTGCATGACTACTCTATTGCCAAATCCTTAATCTTGCTTAGAGGGACACTGACGATTGCTTTGCTTGACCACTCTATTGCTGAATACTTTAAGGGACACTGAACCCAAAATTTTTCTTTTGTAATTCAGAAAGAGCATGCAATTTTAAGCAACTTTCTAATTTACTCCTATTATCAATTTTTCTTGGTTCTCTTGCTATCTTTATTTGAAAAAGAAGGCATCTAAGCTTTTCTTGGGTTCAGTACTCTGGACAGCACTTTTTTATTGGTGGATGAATTTATCCACCAATCAGCAAGGACAACCCAGGTTGTTCACCAAAAATGGGCCGGCATCTAAACTTACATTCTTGCATTTCAAATAAAGATACCAAGAGAATGAAGAAAATTTTATAATAGGAGTAAATTAGAAAGTTGCTTAAAATTCCATGCTCAATCTGAATCAGGAAAGAAAAATTTTGGTTACAGTGTCCCTTTAAACCTGCTTAAAGGGACATTGACCATTTCTTTGCCTGACCACTCTATTGCTGAATCCTTAAATCTGCTTAAAGGGACATTGACCATTGCTTTGCCTGACCACTCTAACGGATCATCCTCTGCCTGCTTTAAAGTGATACTGACCTCTGCCTTGCCTGACCACTCTAACAGATCATCCTCTGCCTGCTTTAAAGTGATACTGACCTCTGCTTTGCCTGACCACTCTAACAGATCATTCTCTGTCTGCTTTAAAGTGATACTGACCTCTGCTTTGCGTGACCATTCTAACGGAACATCCTCAGCCTGCCTTTAATTTTTTTTTGTACTCCTTCGTCTCATCAAGAACCTGTTCCATGACCCTGCCTGCATCATCTGTGAGTACACAGTTTTCTTTTCCTGCATATTAACTGTTTTGGACCCCGCTGAGCTATCCAGGGCCGTGACCCACCAGGGACAATTGTTGGGATCTCATGCCACACATTTGCAATCCCTGGATTCCAAATTGGATCTGATTGCTGCTTTGCTACAAAGTCTGGTTGCTCCACTACAATTCAACCCTACCTCACTGGCCTCACCCCCCTCTCCCGTACCTGCAACCCTTCCACAATGGCAAATTGGCCCTAGGATACCCCTTCCTGACAAATACAATGGTAATCCCGAAGACTCTCGGGTTTTTTGAACCAGTGCCGTCTTCATTTTCTAGGATAACATTTCTTATATCCTTGATGAAAGGAAAAGCCCTGTCCTGGGTATCCCCCTTATTGGAAAATAATGATCCTAAACTTCAAGATGTAGATTCCTTCCTGTCTGTATTCTCTGCTGTTTTTGACAAACCTGGGAGATCCTCAGCTGTGGAAGCTGGTTTTTTAAACCTGCGTCAGTGAACCCAGGCAGTGGCTCGGTATGCAACTGAATTCCGCACACTTGCGGCCGAGACTTCTTGGATTCAGGGAGCCCTTAGAGCAGTTTTTCGTAAGGGTCTCTCTGAACGTCTCAAGGACGAACTAGTATATCGGGATCTTCCAGAATCCCTAGAAGGTCTAATTAATCTATGTATCAGGCTTGATGCTAGGTATTGCGAATGGCAACAAGAAAGAGAGAGAACCCACAAGCCTATATTCCGATCTCCCTTCCACCTAGCACTCCGTTTCTCCAATCCTGTGTATCCATCTTCCTCCTCAGCCGATCAAACAGAACCTATGGAAGTTGGTATCATAAAGTTAACAGAGACCGAACGCTAGAGAAGACGCTACTTGGTCTATGCCTATACTGTGGTCTTAAGGGACACTTGTTGAGGGACTGTCCCACCAGACCAGTAAAAGCCAGGGCTTAACTCCAACGAGGGACTGAGTTAAGCAAAATATAATTCTCTTTCCTCAACAACAAACTCTTTGTGCCGGTGACCCTTCACCTAGGAGATCGCAAGCTTTATACTCAAGGCCTCATTGATTCCAGTGCTGGAGGTGTGTTCATAGATTCTACCTTTGTAATCACACACATGATACCTCTATGATGAAAAGAGTACTCTGTCAAGGTCTCCACTGTCAGCGGTGATCCACTGGGTTCTGGACTCATTCAGTTTTCTACCAAGCCATTACAATTTTCAGTTGGAGTTCTCCATACTGAAACAATCAGTTTTGATGTCATTCTGACTCCTCAATTTCCCATAATATTGGGCCTCCCCTGGCTCCAGTTAGACAACCCTACGTTTTCTTGGGGATAAACTGTTTACATAGTCCAGTCAAACGTCCTGTCACCATAGCACTTGCCACGGAAACCTCTAGTTCCTTACCCACTTCCTACCTGGACTTTCTTGATGTATTTTCCAAAAAAGAGGCGGAATGAATCCCTCCACATAGTCCCTTCGATTGTCCCATAGACTTGCTCCCTGGAGCTCCTTTGCCCTGTGGCAAGACTTATCCTCTTTCCAGACCTGAAAACCTTGCCCTGGAAGTGTATATCAAGGATAACCTGGCTAGAGGTTTTATAAGATCTTCTTCTTCACCTGTTGGGGCTGGCTTCTTTTTTGTGGAAAAAAAGGACGGAGACCTTTGACCCTGTATAGACTTTAGAGGTCTAAATCAGATCACTGTAAAGAACAGTTACCCCCCATTACTACTAATTCCTGAATTGTTCACTTATCTGCATGGATCCACTATATTTGCCAAATTGGATCTTCGAGGCGCATACAACCTCATCCGAATGCGCAAGGGAGATGAATGGAAAACAGCTTTTAATACTCACTTTGGGCATTATGAATATCTTGTCATGCCTTTTGGGCTCTGCAATACCCCCGCAGTGTTGCAACACTTTGTGAATGAGATTTTCCGGGATTATTTTAATATCTTTGTTGTCATCTACCTTGACGATATCCTCATCTTTTCACAAAACTACCAAGATCATGTATCCCATGTCAGGAAAGTACGTCAACGTCTTAGAGATAATCATCTTTTTGGCAAGATGAAAAAATGTTCCTTTCACCAGGACTCTGTCCCCTTCCTAGGATACATAATATCTAAGACATTTCATTGTCTACATCTTATCACCCAAATTGAGAGGGTCAACCAGTGCTTGGAAACATATCTCAGGCATTATGTGGATCTTCACCACTCTAACTGGACCCACTACTTGCCTCTTGCTGAATTGGTTCACAATGCCTGATACAATACTTCTCTTAAGACCTCACCCTTTAAAGCAGCATACGGATTCCAACCTAAAACATTTCCTCTACTTACCTCATCTACAGAAATTCCTGCTGCTGATCTCTCTGTCCACAGACTTTGTCGACATTGGCAAAAGATCTGCCTTCTCCTGTCCAAAGCTTCTAGCCAATATAAATTCTATGCTGATCGCAAATGGAAGAAGGCCCCCAAGTATCGTCCTGGAGACAAGGTTTGGGTTTTTACACATCATCTTCGTCTCAAGCAACCATCTACTAAACTGGAACCCCGCTATGTGGGTCTTTTCTGGATCTTGAGTCAGATTTGCTCTACGGTTTATTGTATACCTAAGACTCTTAAAGCCCATCCAGTTTTTCACGTCTCTCTTCTTAAACCAGTCACTTTTAATAGGTATTCCAAACCTAAGACCAAACCTCCACCTCTTCTGGTTCATGGACAACCTGAGTTTGAAGTCAGTCATGTCATAGATTCCAAACTTCGTGGCAAGATTCTGTACTATCTTATCCACTGGAAAGGTTATCCTGTCATGGAACGGTCTTGGGAACCAGCTCATCAAGTTCATGCTCCTGCTTTAATTAAGGCTTTTCATAAGGCTCATCCTTCCAAGCCAGGTCCTATCCCCCGGAGGGGTCTTTGAAGAGGGGGTGTTGTCATGATCCGATCATTGCCGTGTCCCTACGGCTCCCGGATCTCTCTCTGTCTTTGCCATGTCACGTTGCCTAGTAATGTGACACGGCCTTCCTGTGTCACGCCCCCCACACGTCACAGCCCTTTAAATCTCCGGCGGGACTTCTCTCTGGTGCCCGTTTGTTGGATTTCGCTTCCTGCGTCCTGGCTCCTATACTGACTATGAGTGCCTTAAAGGGACATTAAACACAAATTTTTTCGTTCATGATTCAGATAGAGAATACCATTTTAAACAACTTTCTAATTTACTTCTTTTATCTAATTTGCTTCATTCTCTTGATATTCTTTCATGAAAAGCATATCTAGATATGCTTAGTAGCTTCTGATAGGTGACTGCACATAGATGCCTCATGTGATTGGCTCACCAATGTGCATTGATATTTATTTCACAAGCAATATCTAAAGATTACAGCAAATTAGGTAATAGAAGTAAATTGGAATGTTGTTTAAAATTTTATTCTCTATCTGAATCACAAAATATTTTTTTGGGGTTTAATGGCCCTTTAACCTTAAACCTGCTTAAAGGAACTTTTGACCATTGCCTGCCTGACTACTCTGCTGCCGAATCCTTAAAACTGCTTAAAGGGATATTTAACCATTGCCTGCCTAACCACTCTATTTCCAAATACTTAAATCTGCTTAAAGGGACATTGATTATTGCTTTGCCTGACCACTCCATTGCCAAATCCTAAAACCTGTTTAAAGGGACATTGACCATTGCTTTGCCTGACCACTCTATTGCCAAATCCTTAAGCCTGCTTAAAGGGACATTGACCATTGCTTTGCCTGACCACTCTATTGCTGAATCCTTAAACCTGCTTAAAGGGACATTGAAGATTGCTTTGCCTGACCACTCTAACAGATCATCCTCTGCCTGCTTTAAAGTGATACTGACCACTGCCTTGCCTGACCACTCTAATGGATCATCCTCTGCCTGGTTTAAAGTGATACTGACCTCTGCTTTGTCTGACCACTCTAACGTAACATCCTCAGCCTGCTTTTAAGTTTCTGTACATTGTACTCCTTCTTCTCATCAAGAACCTGTTCCGTGACCCTGCATCATCTGTGAGTACACAGTTTTCTTTTCCTGCATACTAACTGTTTTTTCTTTCCTGATTGGGTCATGTCCTGGTTTTCTATCAGTGTGCTAGCGTGTGTTTCAATGATCACTCTAGCAGTTGGGCCTAATCCTGGACTGACTCTATACGGCTGACACCTTCATTTTGTGGCTCTTCCATTTGGCCTTGCCACAGCTCCCAGAATTTTTTCAAAGGTTCTGGGAGCTCTCTTGGCAGTGATCTGGTCAAGAGGAATTGCAGTGGCTCCCTACCTGGACGACATATTGGTTCAGGCACTATAGTTTCAACTAGCAGAATCTCATACAGAGATCTTGATGTCTTTTCTTTGTTCCCACGGATGGAAAATGAATCTGGAAAAGAGCTCCCTTATTCCAGCAACAAGGGTAATCTTTCTAGGAACCATAATAGATTCCCTATCAATGAGAATTTTTCTGACAGAGGTCAGAAGAGTCAAAATTCATTCTGTTTGCCTCTATCTCTACAGTCTACTGTTTGGCTATCAGTGGCTCAGTGTATGGAGGTAATAGGTCTGATGGTGGCCTCCATGGACATCATTCCTTTTGCTTGTTTCCATTTGAGAGCCCTTCAGTTGTGCATGCTCAGACAATGGAACAGGGATCATGCAGCTCTGTCTTAGAGGATAGATCTAAACCAGTCGACAAGAGACTCTCTCCAGTAGTGGTTATCTAAGGAACATTTGTCTCAGGGCACATGCTTTCTGAGACCTTCCTGGTTGATTGTGACCATGGATGCTAGCCTGCTGGGGTGCAGTCTAGAACTCCTTAAAGGTGCAGGGACTTTGGACTCGAGAAGAATCTGCCCTTCCCATCAGCATATTGGAGTTGAGAGCAATTTAAAATGCTCTGATGGCTTGGCCTTAGTTGTCCTTAGTCCAGTTTATCAGGTTTCAGTCGGACAACATAACCTCAGCGGCTTACATCAACCACCAGGGAGGAACTCAGAGTTCCTTAGCCATGAAAGAGGTCACTCAGATTATTCAGTGGGCAGAAGCTTACAATTGCTGGCTATCTGCCATTGATATTCCAGGAGTGGACAACTGGGAAGCAGATTTTCTAAGCAGACAGACTTTTCACCCTGGGGAGTGGGAACTTGATCCCGAGGTGTTCTCCAACTTAACCCTCAAGTGGGGGATGCCGGAGTTGGATCTGATGGCGTCTCTGCAAAATGCCAAACTTCCAAAGTACGGTTCAAGATCAAGGGATCAGAAGGCATTTCTAATAGATGGTCTGGTAGTACCTTGGGATTTCAGTCTAGCATAATTGTTTCCTCCGTTTGTTCTCCTTCCACAAGCCATTGCTCATATCAAACAGGAGAGGGCATCAGTGATTCTAATATCTCCAGCGTGGCCTCACAGGATCTGGTATGCGGTCCTAGTAAAGATGTCATCTCTCCCTCCATGGAGATTACCTCTAAGGAAGGATTTTCTACTTCAGGGTCCCTTCCTCCATCCAAATCTCATTTGTCTGAAGCTGACTGCTTGGAGATTAAACACTTAGCGTGGTTTTTCTGAGTCGGTCATTAAGACCATGTTGCAAGCTTGCAAGCTTGTTACTCGTAAGAGTTACCATAAGGTATGGGGTAAATACCTTTATTGGTGTGATTCTAAGTGATACTCTTGGAGTAGAGTAAGGATTCCTAGAATTCTCTCTTTGTTTGTTTGTCAGTCAGTACTCTGAAAGGTCAGATTTCTGCATTATCTGTTTTGTTGCATAAGCACCTGGCAGATGTGCCAGACGTGCAATCTTTTTGTCAGGCCTTGGTCAGAATCAGGCCTGTGTTCAAGTCTGTTGCTCTCCCTTGGAGCTTTAACCTTGTTCTTAAAGTTCTTCAGCAGGCTCCTTTTGAGCCTTTGCATTCCATAGATATGATGTTGTTATCTTGGAAGGTTTAGTTTCTTGTTGCTATTTCTGTTCGGAGAGTTTTGGAACTCTCAGCTTTACAGTGTGATTCCCCTTATCTTATTTTTCATGCTGATAAGGCGGTTCTCCGTACTAAGTTTGGTTTTCTTCTGAAAGTGGTTTCGGATAAGAATATTAATCAGGAAATTGGTCCTTCTCTATGTCCTAATCCTTATTCTCACAAAGAATGTTTGTTGCACAACTTGGATGTTGTTCGTGCTTTTATTTTATTTTTTACAGGCAACTAAAGATTTTTGCCAGTCTTCTGTTCTGTTTGTTTGTTCCTCAGGGAAACATAAAGGTCTGAAAGCTTCTGCTGCTTCTCTTTCTCTATGGTTGAGAAGTATAATTCGTGTTGCTTATGAAACTGCTGAACAGCAGCCTCCTGATTGAGTTACGGCTCATTCTACTAGGGCTGTATCCTCTTTGTGGGCCTTCAAAAATGAAGCTTCCGTGGAACAAATTTGCAAGGCTGCAACTTGGTCTTCTCTGCATACTTTTACCAAATTTGATACTTTTGCCTCGGCTAAGGCTTCTTTTGGGAGAAAGGTTCTTCAAGCGGTGGGGCCTTCTGTTTAGGTCTACCTGTCTTGTCCCTCCCTGTTCATCTGTGTCCTCTAGCTTGGGTATTGATTCCCAACAGTAATTGATGAACCCGTGGACTCACCATATCTTAGAAAAAGAAAATAAGATTTATGGTTACCTTATAAATAAATTTCTTTTTGAATAACTAACATCAGGCACCTCTACACCTTGTGTTACCTCCTTCTCTCCATTTACCTTCGGTCGAATGACTTGGGTTATGGGTAGGGGGGTGATACTTAACAGCTTTTGCTGTGGTGCTCTTTGTCTCCTCTTGCAGGCCAGGAGTGGTATTCCCAACAGTAATTGATGAACCCGTGGACTCACCATATCCGAAAAGAAATTGATTTATCAGGTAAGTATAAATCTTATATTTTTTATTCCTTAAATATTGTCATTCTAATTACTCTCTACATCAGTTTCACAAAAAATAAGGATTGCTATGGTGGCATTTGGGATCAGGAGATACTCACTTGTACCAGCTACAGACTGTATTACTCAAAAGACCATGTCCAGTTTCCCTTATAGCTCTTTAGGATAATTTGCATAAACATAAAAAGGTGGGAAACAATCAACTGAGAATGAGCAAAGCTGGAACACATACTTGTTAATTTAGAGTATATATATATATATATATATATATATATATATATATATATATATATATATATACACACACAGTATATATATATATATATATATATATATATATATATATATATTGCATTGCTGCTCTTAATTATTGATATTTACAATAAATATACTGTATATTAAAAATACTTTAATATTCCTTTAAATGTAACACCATGCCTGACCTCACACTTCTAAATAAAAGTGCATCATTTACCTCTAATGATCTACATTCCAAAGGTACACCATGTTCTTACATATAAATAAATATATTTTATCTCTCTAACTATCAAAGAAAATAATTAATTTGTTCAAAATTAGATCTTCCAATTTTGTTGAAAACAAATTCAGAGAATTCTTATGATCTATAACAAGCAGACTTCCTTAATAATATACTAGAATTAGACAACTAATTAATCAAGCACTTATAATAATATAGACGATTAACATTTTGACCTAGCTCCATAGTGAGCAGTTTCCTTGAGAAACACGTTTTGGCTACAATACTGCAGAGACAAGACTGAGCTATTTTAAATAAGACCTAGAATAGACACAGTAAGGAACACTAAGTACAAGAAAAAAACAATTTTATTTAAAAAAAAATACTAAATACTATTTTCAGTGAAACAGAACACTGACGCTGTAAGTACAAATCATAGCGCTAGATCTCAATCAAGCTGCAAATATGAATCTGCTATAACAGCAGATAGCGTCAGTGATAGCAGCTTTATTTCTTAAAGTCTGTCTCTTAATCACAATTAACCATAATGACCACCTCCCTATCTCAATTATCCATAACATCCAAGCCTCATTTGGTCACTCAGTCCCTACATGACCCTTTTACTAGAAGCTCTCAAAATTCAATATGTATGAAGACCACCTACTACACACTATATAATATTTCTTTGGGATCCCCATACACAAACTAACTCTAAAACATTTAAAACTCCTATGGGACCCACGAGGACCTAAGGGTCTCTCCCCAATCACATATTCTACCCTATTTATGAATTCTTAAGCAATCCTGATTTATGAGGAATTTTTTTGTAGAGTGGTCTACTTGACAAGATGAGGGGTCCTTTAGGTGTTTGGAGTCATTTAGATGTTATGGACTTGCAAATGAGATGGTCATATGTGGATCCGATAGGGTTTTGGTCTATGTTTGTGAATGGAGCAGGAGCTGGAATGTTATAAATAGTTTCATTATGGGGATATTTCAGTCAGGGTTAATTGTTTTGGCAACGTTGCCATCTGCAATAGTTGCAGTGAGAAGAGATCATGGTTAGTATTAATTGTGGTTGTATAGAGAGGCTAGGGATGCCTGGGGCAGGTGTGGGTAATTTATTACAAAGGGGGAGCTTATAGTTTTCTCTTCCTCTGTCATTTCTCATGTCAGTGACTGCTTATCTGGTATTTATTCCTGGATGGCCTCTCACCACCTAAAGATTAGCATATCCAAAACCGAGCTCCTTCTAATCCCCACTCAAGTTCTACGTCGACTTCTGACTTTTCTATCCCTGTTGACAGCATCACCATCTCCCCATTGCCCCAAGTCCACTTCCTCTGAATTACACTTGACTCAAATCTATCCTTTGTCCCCCCACATCCAATCGATTTTTTCATTCTGCTGCAACAACCTACACAATATTTCCAAGATTCACCCTTTTCTGAGTGCTAACACCACAAAGCAAATAATCCCCTCCCTTGTTATTTCCCGACTTGACTACTGCAATAACCTACTTACTGGCCTTCCTCTTTCCCGCCTCTCCCCCTTCAATCCATTCTAATTGCCTCTGCCAGGTTAATCCACCTTTCTCGTCACTCTGTATCTGCTGCACGGCCTGCACATCTCTGCAAGTCCATTCATTGGCTCCCCATTCACAGCAGAATTAAATTCAAAGTCCTCACCTTTACATGCAAAGCTCTCACCAACGCCGCTCCCCACTACCTATCCTCTCTAATCAAAAAGTATACTCCAGTCCGCCCACTAAGATCCAACAATGACCTGCTCCTTGCATCTTCGACTATCACCTCTTCCTATGCTAGACTGCAGGACTTCTGTCATGCAGCACCTACCCTCGTCCTGTCAGGATTTGCCCTAATCTTTATTCTTTTAAATGCTCCTTGAAGACTTTTCTGTTCAAGGAAGCCTACCACCCAACCCAGAAATAAATGAATTTCACTTACCTAACAATATTTCCCTCATCTAACTCTGAATTAACATATTTCTCAATCTTGCAGTCCTCACCTCCCATTTCTCAACCTCCCACCCTTGTAGATTGCAAATTTCCACAGGAATAGGGCCCTCACTCCCTCCGGTATGTGTTTGTAAATTTTGTCCTGTCTCTTACAAGTTTTATATCATTGTTTTATTTAAATTAATTGTACCCATGGACAGTGCTGCGGAATATGTTGGCTCTTTATAAATAAAGTATAATAATAATAATAGTTAGGGTTTATTACTAATTAGAGAGTTTAGGGGATCATATAAGAGAGTTTTAGCCTGCTACTTTATGCCAGGTCAGAGTTAAATGTTTTTTTAAGCTATTTTTTTCTAGCTATCTCCAAATATTACCACTAAAATTATGCTCAGAAAGTATAAAAGCATTTTAAAATTAAATAAAAAGAGTATAATGTTTGCCCCGCAATGGATTCTTTGATTTGTAGTTTGTAATCTGTAGATTAACAAGGACTATCAGTGCCTTCTTGGGAAATTACTCTAAGAGAACAAATCAGTAAAGAAGAGGAAAATGTTTGAGAAAGTTAAAAAAAATGTATTAGAGTTTCTCTATCAAATACTAAATACTTCTGTTGAACATAAAAGGATCATGTTACTGATTATCCACTTGACACAGTAGATTATTTATTCCTGGACTTTTAAGATATCCCCTTGACTGTTACTGAGAAACACTAGTATATGTTAATCTCATAAATATCTCATTTGTTAGTCTTATTTACTTTATTCTTATTTTGGTGGCTGATAAAAATTATATAAATGTTAGATTATCTATCACCAATCACATATCCCCTAGATGAGAAAGACCATACAAATCTTATCTTCTACTACCTAATTCTAGCTATATCCCAATATTCTTGTTTTTTACTCCAGTGAACAAGTGTTAGCTGACACAAAACGCTTATGGCCAACTCGCTTTGAAGACCCACAAGCGTTTTGGTATTGATTTTACTGTGACCTTCTGTTCTTAATTTTTATTTTTCAATAAAAGTCAACATTTACATATTGAGAACTTATGAAGTGTGGAGAAATCTTATGCTTCTATTCTTTTTTAGCTTGTGGATCTAATTCACCAACATTTTTGAGAGGTCCCGCTTATTTTTGTGAAAAAAAGAAACAGACAAGGGGGGGTAGTTATCAAGCCGTCAACCTCAAATACGCTGGAATTCCGCAGCGTATTTGTGGCAAGGCTGATTCGCCTTAGTTATCAAAGGCTACAGACCGGCAAAAGTAGAATTTTGTGACGTAAACTTCGATCCGCCGGACTCCGTCCGACACAGATCGATTCTTACGTCACTCCAGATGTTCCGCACACAAGTACGGCACAATCTCACTACTTTTGCTAGTTATCAAAAAACTAGCAGGTACGCTTGGCACTTTTACGGCCCAGCGTACCTGGTTTTCAAACCGCCAGCCTGGAGGCGGCGGATCCCATAGGAATCAATGGGAGTCTGACTATAGTGAAAGTACAAGTTCGCTGCTGACAGACATCCCATTCATTCCTATGGGAGCTGTCTGCACCTAACACCCTAACATGTACCCCGAGTCTAAACACCACTAATCTGTCCCCCCTACACCGCCGCAACTAAATAAAGTTATTACCCCCTAAACCGCAGCTTCCGGAGCCCACCGTAAGCTACTCTATACATATTAACCCCTAAACCGCCGCTCCCGGAGCCCACCGCAACTATAATAAATGTCTTAACCCCTAAACCGCCGCTCCCGGAGCCCACCGCAACCTATATTAAATTTATTAACCCCTATCCTGCCCCCCCTACACCGTCGCCACTGTAATAAAATTATTAACCCCTAAACCTAAGTCTAACACTAACCCTAACACCCCCCTAACTTAAATATTAATTAAATAAATCTAAATAATATTTCTATTATTAACTAAGTTAATCCTATTTAAAACTAAATACTTACCTATAAAATAAACCCTAATATAGCTACAATATAAATAATAATTATATTGTAGCTATCTTAGGATTTATTTTTATTTTACAGGTACCTTTCAATTTATTTTAACTAGGTGCAATAGCTATTAGTTATTAACTATTTAATAGCTTACCTAGCTAAAATAAAGAGAAATTTACCTGTAAAATAAAAACTAACCTAAGTTACAATTAAACCTAACACTACACTATCATTAAATAAATTAAATAAACTACCTACAAATAACTACAATTAAATACAATTACATAAACTAACTAAAGTACAAAAAGTACAAAAAATTAAAAAAGCTAAGTTACAAAAAATAAAAAAATAAATTACAAACATTTAAAAACATATTACAACAATTTTAAGCTACTTACACCTAATCTAAGCCCCCTAATAAAATAACAAACCCCCCCAAAATAAAAATATGCCCTACCCTATTCTACATTAAAAAAGTTCAAAGCTCTTTTACCTTACCAGCCCTTAAAAGGGCCTTTTGTGGGGGCATGCCCCAAAGAGTTCATTCTCAGCCAATAGAATGCTGTTCCGATCAGCCAATAGAATGCAAGCTCAATCTGATTGGCTGATTGGATCAGCCAATCGGATTGAACTTGAATCTGATTGGCTGATTCCATCAGCCAATCAGACTTTTCCTACCTTAATTCCGATTGGCTGATAGAATCCTATCAGCCAATCGGAATTGAAGGGACGCCATCTTGGATGAAGTCCCTTAAAGGAGCCTTCATTCGTCGGTAGTTCGTCGGGAAAGAAGGATGTTCCGCGTCGGCGGGATGAAGATTCAAGACCCGGCTTCGAAGATGACCTTGCCCGGATAGAAGATTTCTTCAGCGCCCCTTGGAGGATAACTTCTGCCGGTCCAGATGTCCTCTTCAGTTCCACCGGTGGCTCGGCTGAGTGAAGACAACTAAAGGTAGGATGATCTTCAGGGGATTAGTGTTAGGTTATTTTAAGGGGGGTTTGGGTTAGATTAGGGGTTTGTGGGTGGTGGGTTTTAATGTTGGGGGGGGGTTGTATTTTTCTTTTACAGGTAAAAGAGCTGAACTCTTTGGGGCATGCGCCCACAAAGGGCCCTTTTAAGGGCTGGTAAGGTAAAAGAGCTTTGAACTTTTTTTAATGTAGAATAGGGTAGGGCATTTTTTTATTTTGGGGGGTTTGTTATTTTATTAGGGGGCTTAGATTAGGTGTAAGTAGCTTAAAATTGTTGTAATATGTTTTTAAATGTTTGTAATTTTTATTTTTTATTTTTTGTACTTTAGTTAGTTTATGTAATTGTATTTAATTGTAGTTATTTGTAGGTAGTTTATTTAATTTATTTAATGATACTGTAGTGTTAGGTTTAATTGTAACTTAGGTTAGTTTTTATTTTACAGGTAAATTTCTCTTTATGTTAGCCAGGTAAGCTATTAAATAGTTAATAACTATTTAATAGCTATTGTACCTAGTTAAAATAAATTGAAAGGTACCTGTAAAATAAAAATAAATCCTAAGATAGCTACAATATAATTATTATTTATATTGTAGCTATATTAGGGTTTATTTTATAGGTAAGTATTTAGTTTTAAATAGGATTAACTTAGTTAATAATAGAAATATTATTTAGATTTATTTAATTAATATTTAAGTTAGGGGGGTGTTAGGGTTAGTGTTAGACTTAGGTTTAGGGGTTAATAATTTTATTACAGTGGCGGCGGTGTAGTGGGGGGCAGGATAGGGGTTAATAAATTTATTATAGTTGGCGACGGTGTAGGGGGGGCAGGATAGGGGTTAATAAATTTAATATAGGTTGCGGCGGGTTCAGGGAGCGGCGGTTTAGGGGTTAAACTATTTTTTTTATTTGCGGCGAGGTGCGGGATCAGCAGGATAGGGGTTAATAACTTTATTATAGAGGGCAACGGTATAGGGGGGGCAGAATAGGGGTTACTAGGTATAATGTAGGTAGCAGCGGTGTCCGGGAGCGGCGGTTTAGGGGTTAATACATTTATAAGACTTGCGGCAGGGTCTAGGAGCGGCGGTTTAGGGGTTAATACATTTATAAGACTTGCGGCAGGGTCTAGGAGCGGCGGTTTAGGGGTTAATACATTTATAAGACTTGCGGCAGGGTCTAGGAGCGGCGGTTTAGGGGTTAATACATTTATCAGAGTTGGGGCAGGGTCTAGGAGCGGCGGTTTAGGGGTTAGTAACTTTATTTAGTTGCTGGGGGCTCCGGGGGCGCCGGTATAGGGGGTAGAACAGTGTAGTTTAGTGTGGTTGCTTAGTGACAGGCTAGCAAGAAAGCTGTCAAACAGCCGAAGAGCAGCGAGATCGGATGAGTGATAACTCTCACAGTCCGCTGCTCATCGCCCCGCTGCTTTTTGACAGCTTTTTTTTATAACTTAGGCGTATTTTTTCAGGTCCGCGGCGGCGAAGGCAGGCGAGCTTAGGCGGGCGTATTGGGCCGGCGAAGGCAGGAAAGTTGACACGTTGATAACTACCCCCCTTAGACACTGCTGAAAATGGTCTAGATGTATAATATATAAGGTGGCGCAAAGGACTTGCTGATTCCTATTGAGCACAGTTTTGAATATGTATATACGTTCCTATTTTCCAATATTTATAATTTATAATGTGTCTTGTAAAAGATAGACCGGCATCCCCCACAGGAGGGTTTAAATCTCCATCTCACTGTCCAGTAAAACGGAGACTGGATGACACAGAGAAGAAGAACAAAGAAAAAAACGTATGTAAACAAACTCCCCCCTCTCTCTCTCTCCTCTCTCTCCCTCCCCTCTCTCCCCTCTCTCCCCCCTCTCTCTCTCCCCCTTTCTCTCTCTCTCTCTCCCTCTCTATCCCCCCCCTCTACCCCCCTTCTCTCTATCCCCCCTCTCTCTATCTCCCCCCTCTCTCTCTATCTCCCCCTCTCTCTCTCTATCTCCCCCCCTCTCTCTATCTTCCCCCTCTCTCTATCTCTCCCCTCTCTCTATCTCCCCCCTCTCTCTATCTCCCCCCCTCTATATCTACCCCCTCTCTCTATCTCCCCCTCTCTCTATCTCCCCCCTCTCTCTATCTCCCCTCTCTCTCTATCTCCCCTCTCTCTATCTCCCCCCTCTCTCTATCTCCCCCCTCTCTCTATCTCCCCCCTCTATATCTACCCCCTCTCTCTATCTCCCCCTTCTATATCTACCCCCTCTCTCTATCTCCCCCCCCTCTCTCTATCTCCCCCCCTCTCTCTATCTCCCCCCCTCTCTCCTACCCCTCTCTTTCTCCTCCCCCTCTCTCTCCCCCTTTTCTTTTGCTCTCTCTCTTCCCCTCTCTTTTGCTCTCTCTCTTTCCCCCTCTTATTTTCTCTCTCCCCCTCTATTTTGCTCTCTCTCCCCCCTCTCTTGCTCCTTCCCCTCTCTTATCCTATCTTTAGCTCTTTCCCATCTCTTTTGTTCTCTCCCCCTCTTTCTATCTCTCCCTCCTCTCTATCTCTCTCCCCTCTATCTCCCGACCGCTCCCGTCCACGTCCCCTTCACGGCCGACCATGCCCCCTGCACGCCCGGCCACGCACACTTCTGCCAGCACCGCAGATCAGGTAGGGACTCTAAGGCCAGGTGTGTTTGTCCTCGTGCTGTCTCTACTGCGCATGACAGCTTCAGACAAACACACTTGGCCTTTTATATTATAGGATAAGAGTGTACCATTTAAGAGGCTAAAGAAAAAAGTATCGAAGTAGGTAATAGAACTACCCTATATAAAGTGACATGATCAAGTGAATACATGGAGTAAGGAGAAAATAAGGGAAAATCACCATACATACGTATTTACAACATTACCTTCACCTGTAGAAAGGTATAACATTGTTGAAGTACATATTATTTTTTTTTTATTTTCTTTTTATATCTTTTACAAGACACATTATAAATTATAAATATTGGAAAATAGGAACGTATATACATATTCAAAACTGTGCTCAATAGGAATCAGCAAGTCCTTTGCGCCACCTTATATATTATACATCTAGTTCTATAAACCAGTGGGATAAGTTTATTAAAGGTGAGCAAGATTCAACCATTGATCAGGACAGATAATAAACTCTTTTTAACTGAAAATGGTCTGTTTGGGGAGGGTTTTGAATTCTTAGTAAATATAGGAAGAGATTGAGATATTAATAGTAATTTATATCATGTAATTAAAAAATTTGCTACAGGCAAAATATTTAGCTTGCTGCGTTATGAACAAACTGTGAATTTAATGATGTCAGCAGACGTATAGTAAGCTGTAAAATGTTATCACTTAAGATCTTGTTAAATTTCCTGAGCCAGACTTCACTATTCTCCTTATCGGAAAACACAGGAACTAATCATTCCAAGACTCGACAGACGTGCAAACCTCCCAGATATTTTCTTTTTTTTTTTGCACCAGTGTACAATGGGAAGAATTAATTTAACGACATAACAGCACTTCAGTTTCTGACAGGTCTATGAATTTTTATGGGTGCATTAAGGGGGCATGGAATTCCAAAATTTTATATCATGTAACATATTTTTAAAGATAGCAGGATATTTTTATTTGCATTTAAGGAAAAAAAGCTATTTAGTTAAATGGTGAACAATTCCATAAGTTATAGTATTTATCTATGTTTCTGATATCATATTTATGAGAATAAAACTGAATTATCACTTTTATGTTAATTGTTTTAACATTTAAAAGGACAGCAAAATAACTTGAGTCTGATAATTAAAATTATTTATGTCAGAACAGTTTGACGCAAGCTGAATAATATAACACAAATACTCTGGTGTTTAAAGTATCCCTTTAAATAATGATTTAGCAATGTTTTTGTCAGTTAATTGATTTCAGTGTCAGCCAATAAGTATTTAAGTTTCACTTTTGTTCTTAGACACTCTTGAGCCCATTAAAAAAAGAAAACAAAAATCCGGCTGGACTGGATCCTGCAGACTTCAAATCCCGACCTGGCTGTACGCTACATGGTGATTGCTTGCTTGGTGAAAGATCTTATATATTTCCGTCCTTAACTGGTTACAGCAAATGAGATAAAAAGCCTTTTTACTGGGTGTGTCCATAGATGGGAAAACTATGTCAAAACAGAATGGTCATTTCAAAAAATATATTTTGTATTCAGATAGTTTAAAATGCAGTGTTTATATACATATGTATACAATGCAAATACTGTATATACAAATTACTTTTTAAAGTCCCTTTAAAGCGACACTCAAAATAAACATTTATGATTTAGAAAAAGCATGCAATTTTAAGAAACTTTCCAAATTTACTTCCATTAGCATTTTTTTTGCAGTGTTTATATATATATATATATATATATATATATATATATATATATATATATATATATATATACCGGTATATATACACACACATTTTCCAGGGAACATGCTCCTACTGAGCATGTGCACAAGCTCACAGGGTATAAGTATACTAGTCTGTGATTACCCTAGAGCATAACCTTGCAAAATTAAAAAATACTTTTTTATTTTATAATAAATGGTTTAAAAACATATATTATAATCAATTTTACAATGAAATGTATATAAATAACATGTCCTACACACTCGTACTGTATAACCCTAAGCAATATCACGACCTCTCTAACATGTGTGCCAACTAACAGCTAGATTACGAGCTTTGCATTAACAGGGTGCAATGCTAATGAGCAGTTTATGCTCACCGCTCACTTACAGACAATGCTGGTATTACAAGTTTTTACAAACCCGGCGTTAACCGCAAAAAAAGTGAGCGTAGAGCAAAATTTTGCTCCACATCTTACCTCAATACCAGCGCTGCTTAAGTCAGTGGTGTGCTGGTGTAACCTGCTCATGCACGATTTCCCCATAGGAATCAATAGGGGAGAGCCGGCTGAAAAAAAACTAACACCTGCAAAAAAGCAGCGTTTAGCTCCTAATGCAGCCCCATTGATTCCTATGGGGAAATAAAATGTATGTCTACACCTAACACCCTAACATGAACCCCGAGTCTAAACACCCCTAATCTTACACTTATTTACCCCTAATCTGCCGCCCCCGACATCTACAGTACATTATTAACCCCTAATCTGCCGCTCCAGACACCGCCGCCACTATAATAAATATATTAACCCCTAAACCGCTGCACTCCCGCATTGCAAACACTAGTTAAATTTTATTAACCTCTAATCTGCCGTTCCTAACATCGCCGCAACCTACCTACATTTATTAACCCCTAATCTGCCGCCCCAACGTCGCCACCACTATATTAAAGTTATTAACCTCTAAATCTAAGTCTAACCCTAACCCTAATACCCCCTAACTTAAATATAATTTAAATAAATCTAAATAAATATTCCTATCATTAACTAAATAATTCCTATTTAAAACTAAATACTTACCTATAAAATAAACCCTAGCTTAGGGTTTATTTTTATTTTACAGGCAAGTTTGTATTTATTTTAACTAGGTAGAATAGTTACTAAATAGTCATTAACTATTTAATAACTACCTAGTTAAAATAAAGACAAATTTACCTGTAAAATAAAACCTAACCTAAGTTACAATTACACCTAAAACTACACTATAATTAAATTAATTCCCTAAATTAAATACAATTAAATTAAATTATCTAAAGTACAAAAAAAAAACAACACTAAAATACAGAAAATAATAAACAAATTACAAGATTCGTAAACTAAATACATCTAATTAATTCCCTAAATTAAATACAATTAAATAAAAGTATATAAAGTACAAAAACACGCACTAAATTACAGAAAATAAACAAATTACAAGATTTTTTAACTAATTACACCTAATCTAATCCCCCTAACAAAATAAAAAAGCCCTACCCTACACTAAAATACAAATAGCCCTTAAAAGGGCCTTTTGCGGGGCATTGCCCCAAAGTAATCAGCTCTTTTACCGGAAAAAAAAATTACAAATCCCCCCCAACATTAATACCCACCACCCACACAACCAACCCTACTCTAAAACCTACCCAATACCCCCTTAAAAAAACAAACACTAACCCCTCGAAGATCACCTTACCGGGAGAAGTCTTCACCCAACCGGGCCGAAGTCCTCAACGAAGCCGGGAGAATTCTTCATCCAAGCCGGGCAGAAGAGGTCCTCCAGATGGACAGAAGTCTTCATCCAGAAGGCATCTTCTATCTTCATCCATCCGGCGCAGAGTGGGTCCATCTTCAAGAAATCTGGCGCAGAGCATCCTCTTCCATCGAAGTCTTCTTAATAAATGAAGGTTCCTGTAAGTGACGTCATCCAAGATGGCATCCCTTCAATTCCGATTGACTGATAGAATTCTATCAGCCAATCGGAATTAAGGTAGAAAAAATCCTATTTGCTGATGCAATCAGCCAATAGGATTGAACCCCAATCCTATTGGCTGATCCAATCAGCCAATAGGATTGAGCTGGCATTCTATTGGCTGTTCCAATCAGCCAATAGAATGCCAGCTCAATCCTATTGGCCGATTGCATCAGCCAATAGGATTTTTTCTACCTTAATTCCGATTGACTGATAGAATTCTATCAGCCAATCGGAATTGAAGGGACGCCATCTTGGATGACGTCACTTAAAGGAATCGTCATTTAGTAAGAAGACTTCGATGGAAGAGGATGCTCCGCGCCGGATGTCTTGAAGATGGACCCGCTCCGCACCAGATGGATGAAGATAGAAGATGCCGTCTGGATGAAGACTTCTGTCCGTCTGGAGGACCTCTTCTGCCTGGCTTGGATGAAGACTTCTCCCGGCTTTGTTGAGGACTTCAGCCCGGTTGGGTGAAGATGTCTCCCGGTAAGGTGATCTTCAAGGGGTTAGCGTTAGGTTTTTTAAGGGGGTATTGGGTGGGTTTTAGAGTAGGGTTGGTTGTGTGGGTGGTGGGTTTTAATGTTGGGGGGGATTTGTAATTTTTTTTACAGGTAAAAGAGCTGATTACTTTGGGGCAATTCCCCGCAAAAGGCCCTTTTAAGGGCTATTTGTAATTTAGTGTAGGGTAGGGATTTTTTTTATTTTGGGGGGCTTTTTTATTTTGTTAGGGGGATTAGATTAGGTGTAATTAGTTAAAAAATCTTGTAATTTGTTTATTTTCTGTAATTTAGTGCGTGTTTGTTTTTGTACTTTAGATACTTTTATTTAATTGTATTTAATTTAGGGAATTAATTTAATTATAGTGTAGTGTTAGGTGTAATTGTAACTTAAGTTAGGTTTTATTTTACAGGTAAATGTGTCTTTATTTTAACTAGGTAGTTATTAAATAGTTAATGACTATTTAGTAACTATTCTACCTAGTTAAAATAAATACAAACTTGCCTGTAAAATAAAAATAAACTCTAAGCTTGCTACAATGTAACTATTAGTTATATTGTAGCTATCTTAGGGTTTATTTTATAGGTAAGTATTTAGTTTTAAATAGGAATTATTTAGCTAATGACAGGAATTTTATTTAGATTTATTTAAATTATATTTAAGTTGGGGGGTGTTAGGGTTAGGGTTAGACTTAGATTTAGGGGTTAATACATTTAATATAGTGGCGGCGGCGTTGGGGGCGGCAGATTAGGGGTTTGTAAATGTAGGTAGGTTGCGGCGATGTTAGGAATGGCAGATTAGAGGTTAATAAAATTTAACTAGTGTTTGCGAGGCGGGAGTGCGGCGGTTTAGGGGTTAATATATTTTATTATAGTGTTTGCGATGTGGGAGGGCCTCGGTTTAGGGGTTAATAGGTAGTTTATGGGTGTTTAGTGTACTTTTTAGCACTTTAGTTAAGAGTTTTATGCTATGGCGTTGTAGCGTAAAATTCTTAACTACTGACTTTTAAATGTGGTACCAGTCTTGACAGGAGAGGGTCTACCGCTCACTTTTTGTCAGACTTGTAATACCGGTGCTATGCAAGTCCCATTGAAAAAAGAGGATATGCAATTTACGTAAGTGGATTTGCGGTATTTCAAAGTCTGGCCAAAAAAGTGAGCGGTACGCAAAACTCGTAATCTAGCCGTAATTTAGCACGTGTCAGGTGTTCACAAGTGAAGACCAAGGTTCTTAACTTCCGTTTCAGGTGGACCTGAAAATATGGGGCTTCAGTGCAGCATCCACTGCTTGATAAATCGACCCCCAGGTGTAAAGTGTAAGGGTTAAAAAAAATGTGCACCAAAAACAACAATATTACATTAAAATAAAGTCTTATACTCATATTTACACTATCTGGAAAAATTATTAATATAAATATTAATTCAAAATGTGTGTGTTTATTTATGTGTTTATATATGTATATACATACATATATACTCCTAAAAACACATATATACACATAGAGTATCTCACAAAAGTGAGTACACCTCTCACATTTTTGTAAATATTTTATTATATCTTTTCATTTGACAACACTGAAGAAATTACACTTTGCTACAATGTAAAGTAGTGAGTGTACAACCTGTATAACAGTGTCAATTTGCTGTAACCTCAAAATAACTCAACACACAGCCATTAATGTCTAAACCGTTGGCAACAAAAGTTAATACACACAGTGGAAATGTCCAAATTGGGCCCAAAGTGTCAATATTTTGTGTGGCCACCATTATTTTCCATCACTGCCTTAACCCTCTTGGGCATAGAGTTCACCAGAGTGTCACAGGTTGCCACTGGAGTCCTCTTCCACTCCTCCATGATGACATCACAGAGTTGGTGGATGTTAGAGAACTTGTGCTCCCCCACCTTTCGTTTGAGGATTACCCACAGATGCTCAATAGGGTTTAAATCTGGAGACATGCTTGGCCAGTCCATCACCTTTACCCTCAGCTTCTATAGAAAGGCAGTGTTCATCTTGGAGGTGTGTTTGGGGTCGTTATCATGTTGGAATACTGCCCTGCAGCCCAGTCTCCGAAGGGAGGGGATCATGCTCTGCTTCAGTATGTCACAGTACATGTTGGCATTCATAGTTCCCTCAATGAACTGTAGCTCCCCAGTACCAGCAGCATTCATGCAGGCCCAGACCATGAAACTCCCACCACCATGCTTGACTGTAGGCAAGACACACTTGTCTTTGTACTCCTCACCTGGTTGCCACAACACACGCTTGACACCATCTGAACCAAATAAGTTTATCTTGGTCTCATCGGACCACAGGACATGGTTCCATTAATCCAAGATTCAAAAGGAAGAAAGGATCAGAGAGCTTGTGAGGATAAAAATAATTCTTTAATAACTTCGATAAAAAATGTTACATGGAGAACTGGAACAGAAAGCAGGTGAGTGAAAACACAAATGGCTTATGTGATTGCTTGTTGCACAGACCTCCACTACAGAGCCTGTACCTGCTCTATTCCTCCTCAGTCTTCGCACATTGTGACGTCATGTATGAAGGGAGTATCCATTGCAGCTGATGGGACCGCATGCCGAGAGGGTGAGCGTAACCGACATAGCTGGCGTAGCAACATTTGGTTGTTTTTGGATCTCTAACACCTTGGCTACACAGTGACCTGGTATAATTTATATGCAGCGGGTCATATACCCATTTTCAGCAGCAGTGTATCTGGAGGAGGCCCATTAAGGAATGCTTCTCTACCAGGGGCCAAATTAGGTTTAAGTGGCTCTTCTATAGTGGATCATACATTGAATTGAACTTTTTGTATATTTGGAACACTCTTGTTTTTCCACATTTCTTTTCTATGGTCCAGTAATCCATGTCCTTAGTCTGCTTGTTTTCAGCAAACTGTATGAGGGCTTTCTTGTGCATCATCTTTAGAAGAGGCTTCCTTCTGGGACGACAGCCATGCAGACCAATTTGATTCAGTGTGAGGCATATGGTCTGAGCACTGACAGGCTGACCCCCCACCTCTTCAACCTCTGCAGCAATGCTGGCAGCACTCATACATATATTTCCCAAAGACAACCTCTGGATATGATGTTGAGTACGTGCACTCAACTTATTTGGTTGACCATGGCGAGGCCTGGTCTGAGTGGAACCTGTCCTGTGAAACCGCTGTATGGTCTTGCCCACCTAGCTGCAGCTCGGTTTCAGGGTCTTGGCAATCTTCTTATAGCCTAGGCCATCTTTTTGTAGAGAAACAATTCTTTTTTTCAGATCCTCAGAGAGTTCTTTGCCATGAGGTGCCATGTTGAACTTCCAGTAACCAGTATAAGTGTGAGAACGATAACACCAAATTTAACACACCTGCTCCTCATTCACACCTGAGATCTTGTAACACTAACGAGTCACATGACACCGGGGAGGGAAAATGGCTAATTGGGCCCAATGTGGACATTTGCACTTAGGGGAGTACTCAATTTTGTTGCCAACAGTTTAGACATTAATGACTGTGTGTTGAGTTATTTTGAGGGGGACAGCAAATTAGCACTGTTATACAGGCTGTACACTCACTACTTTACATTGTAGCAAAGTGTCATTTCTACAGTGTTGTCACATAAAACGATATAAAATATTTACAAAAATGCGAGGGGTGTACTCACTTTTGAGAGATATTGTATATATATATATACATATATATATATGTCAGAAACATCTCTCCCACAATCCCCTAGCACTTCCACTGCTGAGCCTAGTGAACCCTCCACTTCTGCCAATGCAGGAACTGGTGGCCCTACTAGAACAACCCTGGCCACCCTTGTTAAATCGCCTAGTCAAACTAGCACTCCTAAAGCTTCAAGCCAGGCACACCGGTACCCCAGCAGGACAGCCTCAAAAAACAAAAAGAAATAATGAATGTGATTAATCTGTCTAATACCCAACTTACACCTGCACAGATCTCCATACTTAATAAAGGACTCACTTTTGCACCTAGCACGAATTTTGATGTCTTCTCTACTGTCATAGACATCAACAGATTAGTCCGCAAACTTACACTAAAGAAACATTTTTCTGACACCAACAAGGAGGATCTTCCCCCAGAACCTTCCTTAACACTTTCAGACAGCATCCACTCAGGTCTACTATTTAGAGACCAATGTGACTTCAACACACTACTATCACTACAAAACAACATCTCTAGCCCTTCATCACCCACACATAAGTTTTCACACAAAGACCGTTCATTCTTTTACCCTGTTCAGGCTAGAAGCCCCAGCATTGAACTATACCAAGACACAGTATTGAGAGACATCTTATCACTCAATGAGACCATAAAAGATACTCATTCAACAGTCAAACACAATATCACCCACGAAGAAAAAAATGCACTGGCAGAATTAGAGACCAACCCCGACATTGTAATAACTCAGGCTGACAAGGGTGGGGCAGTAGTGATCCTCAACATCACCGATTATATGGAAGAAATTAATGTGCACCTTGGGGACACTTCCACCTACACACGTTTAGGATATGACCCCACCTCTAGGTTCAGCCAAGAACTATTCTCGTTCTTGGATACGGCCCTGGAGAATGGTTTCATTACCAGGGAAACCATGGAATACCTATTTGTAGAGAATCCTCTTACTCCAACCTTCAGGGTCGTTCCTAAGATACACAAGACCCTGACTAGACCCCCAGGGAGACCCATTGTGGCTAGCATGGGGTCCCTATGCGAGAGATTGGGGGCCTGGCTCGACTCTGTCTTGCAACCCATAGTCACCACATTGCCTGGCTACATTAGAGACAGTGCCCATCTCCTCTACCAGCTTAACGACATCAAATGGCAACCAACTTTTCAGTGGGTCACCATAGATGTAACGGCCCTTTACTCTAGTATACCTCACCAGAAAGGTTTGGAGGCTCTGGGTCACATGATCAGGAGATATACTTCATTTTCTGATGAATACATCCAATTTGTAGTCTCCACTGCCAAATTCCTTCTTTCACACAACTACTTTGTCTCAGGGGGGGAATTCTATTGCAGAATTGTGGCACAGCCATGGGGGCAAAATTTGCCCCCGCATATGCCAATTTATACATGGGCTGGCTGGAACTTAACAGCATTTATGCAGATGACTTCCCCCTCAGGGACAATCTAGTTGTGTATGGCTGCTACATCGACGACCTCATAGTCATCTGGAATTCTGAAAACCAGATAGAGGCACACACCTTGGTAGATCTTCTCAATGTTAACCAATTTAATTTAAAGTTCACGCATTCGTCATCATCTAATTCCATAGTTTATTTAGACTTACACCTTTATATAGATGACGGATCAAACATTATGTCCACTATTCACAGGAAGACTTTAGCACGCAATACCATACTCAGAGCTGATTCTTGCCATATCAGACATACCATCAGAGGCATCCCCAAAGGCCAATACATTAGGGCACGTAGAAACTGTTCCAACATTCAACAGTACAGGGTACAGGCAGATGCCATCACTCAGAGGCTCCTAGACAGGGGTTATAATAAGAAGTCACTCACACATACAGCCAAGCAAGTGAGCAAAATAGAGAGGCAGACTCTTTTTTCTAGCTATACAGGTAGAAATACCACCAACACCACAAAGAAAAATGCATTCACTGATGAAATTGTCTTTTCCACCCAATATAGCAGACAATTTGATGAGATCTGCAAAATAGTACACAAATATCTTCCTATTCTCCAGAGTGACACCAAACTACAACATATAACCAAACAACAAATTAAATGTGTAGCCAAGAAGGCCCCGACAGTGGGGGATAGAGTTAGGAAACATTTCACTAACAAACCCACACTTGGGACTCATTGGCTCAGCCCTAGCAAAGGTTTCTTTAAATGTGGCCATATCTGCAAGAGTTGCAATTATACTCAGAAAACGGATCACTTCTCCTCATCTAGTATGGGTAAAACATTCTCTATCAAACAAAGAATAGACTGCACCACCCGCTTTGTAATATACCTAATAACATGTCAGCAGTGCTCCCTCCAATATGTAGGCCTCACTACACGACCACTCAGGGACCGTATCAGAAAACACTTACTATCCCTAGAAGATGAAACTCCCAGAACCCCTGTAGCTAAACATTTCCGTTCTCATGGTAACCACATCAAACATCTTTTTACATTTGTAGGCATTGAACATATCCATAATGACATTAGAGGAGGAGATAGGGTGGGGAAACTACAGAAGAGAGAGGCATACTGGATATTTACTCTTCACACTAAATCTCCCCATGGCATCAATATGAGACATGACCTTGACCTATTCATTGATTAGGCTCAACACATGCCCTACCAGCAGGGGACCCTTTTGCCCCCCCCCTCCACTTTTCCCTCCCCTATCTCTCTCCCCCCTTCCTTCCTCCCCCCTTCCCTGTCCCAACCTCCAACTCCAGGCCGAGCTATTCCTGTCCCTAGGTTCCTGTTTGATTTAGACAACTTAGTTTTAGTGTTCTTTTTTCTTTCACTGGTTCGTAACCCATATCTTACATTCAGACCACCACCATCTAATGGCCATTGCCTATTCCAGAATTGCATACTATTTTTACTTAGTACTTAGTATTCTTTTTCTATCTGACCTCCTTACTCCCTACCCGGGTATCCACGTCATCTGGATTTAGCTTACACAGAGTGGGCAACTAATATCCAATAGGTACAGTTTTTGCTTTTCTTTTTCTTTCCCCCTTGGTCCAGACATATAAATTAGGTATTTACTCCATATACTGTGAAAATTTTGTCCGGCCAATAGGGGCACATAGAAGCAATAACCCTACCGGTCCTGCCCAAGCTCTTAGCCTAATTTATTACCTGTGTAGCCAAGCCATGGCCATTCATCATTATTATTATTATTATTACCATTTATTATTATCAGCATTTTTATTCTTATTTTTATTTTCATTCTTATTTTTATCCTTATTTTTATTTTTGCACGCTTTATCCAACCTATATTTCCTTCTTCACTAGCAACATACTTTTTCTGTACATACATATTGTTTTAGCCCAGTAATTTTAGATCTTTCTCCCATGCACCCTCTTTTTCCTTATTTTTAGGTGTGATTTTGTTACTCTTAGGAACAATGCCCATCTTATCCCAATAGCCCACTCAAAACCTAGTTGTATAATCTGTAATGAGTGCTCTATGGTACAGGAAACAGTACAATTGTCCCTGATACCAACATAGGAATCCAATGCCATAAAATCTCATAGAGATATTCAACTTACAAAATTTAATCTTATCATTGATTCCTAGTAATTTCTGGGCCAAACCATCTTTAAGATTTTTCTGAAGAAGAGCTTAGCAAAATTAAGAACAATACCACGAGGTGTAAAGAAAAGAAAGGAAATAACAATATAAAACAATAAAAAATTAAAATAATAACAAAAAAACAAAACAAACAAACATAAAAATATATCAATATATGACGAAAAAATAAAATAGTAATATAGTAATAATAGAAATTTTAATGCACGCTTAGGATGTGTGCCTTTTAACACCATTATGGAGTCCAGGGGTGGAGGGTATCCCCCCCTAGACCCTCTCCTCTCCTGGTTTCCAGCCCTGTTTTCTGAATGTAGTGAGCTTTGTGCCAATGGTTCATTTTAATTTACTTACTGATTTAAACATCACTATTAAATAATTTCCCATGTTTCCTTCACTTTGCACCCAATGTTTTATGTAACCAATTGATTATAGAATGTTACTCACTGATGTCACCTATTCATTTATCTATATTTTTATCTTAGATAATACACCTTCACACCGAGTCTTGTTATATTACCACAGGGATCAGTGCCGTGATTAGTGCTGCCCATTTTTGAGAATTTTGTTCCATTGGCTGATGCTCCCTATATAACCCCTTCACATGTAACACTACTAGATCTCTGATGAAGCGCATGTGAGCATGCGCGAAACGCGTCAGATCTAGCACCCCTTGCACACCTGTGTTAGTGCTATCCACTTTTGTATATCAAATAAAGTCACCTGGCTCCAAGTTCCTGAGTCCTCGCCTTTCTTCTTGTATTCTATATATATATATATATATATATATATATATATATATATATATATATATATATATATATACATTGGAGACCTTTTCACTCAAATACCTTAAACTTTAAAATTCATTTTTAATCAATTTTAGTATTTTCTAATATGTTTTACTGGGTTTTTACTGCAAACATTTTACATTCTAATGTTCTTCACATAGCAGAAAATGTTTTTTATATTTTTAAATATATATTCCTATATATCTATGTATAGCTTCTTGTATATGAAAAACATTGGAATGTAAAATAAGCATAATTACCTTCGGGTTTAGCACAGTAGGTCTAATACAGTGTTAGGTTAATATGCACGGGGTAAATGTTAGGGTTTTTAAAGCCATATGGTAACAATTTAAAGTGAGCACAATTGGGGTTTAGGAAAACAACAATGTTCATAGTTCAATTACGGGAAAAGGGGAGAAAATAAATAATAAAAGAATATTGCAAAGTTTATTAACTACAGATAATTAAAGATTTTATATTTCAATCTCGTATTGTTCTCATTTATATGTAGAGCATACAATTTTTTAAAAACAACTTTCCAATATACTTCCATTATCTAATTTACTTTATTTTCTTTGTATCCTTTGTTAAAAAGCATACCTTGTTCAGCTCTGAAGCAGCAATGCACTACTGGGAGCTTGATTTAAGATAGGGCATGCAACACATTTCTAATTTACCTTTAGTATCAAATTTGCTTTGTTCCCTTGGTATTCTTAGTTGAAAGCTAAACCTAGGTAGGCTCAGATGCTAATTTCTAAGGCCCCCTCTTATCTCTGCATTTGACAGTTTTTCACAGCTAGAGGGCGTTAGTTCATGTGTTTCATATAAATAACATTGTACTCATATACGTGGAGTTATTTCAGTTGTATGATCTATCAGCATTGTGAAAGAAAGATTTTGGGCTTCATTCTCCAAAAAAGAGTGAAGTGCAAATTTTCCAGAATATTTTACTGAGGCAATTGCAACATAAATGGTAATAGAAAAAGATTGTCAATAACTTTTAAATAATACAGTATGTGTAAATATGAAAGAATGTTTTTTCCTGCACCTTGTTTCAAGGGAAGAAACTGATAGTAAAGGCAACTGCAACTTTGGGACAGTTCATAATTAATTTCAAAATGGCATCACAAGCTACCACTTCTCTTAGAGACATTAATAGCTATCACTATTAAAGGGACAGTCTAGTCAAAATTCATGATTCAGATGGTGCATGCAATTTTAAAAACTTTCCAATTTTCGTTTATCATCAAATTTGCTTTTTTCTCTTGGGATTCTTTCTTGAAAGCTAAACCTAGGTAGGCTTGTATGCTAATTTCTAAGCCCTTTGATGCCGCCTCTTATCTCAGTGCATTTTGTCAGTTTTTTACAGATAGACAGCACTTGTCCATGCGTGCCATATAGATAACATTGTGCTCACGCCCATGGAGTCAGCACTCGTTGGCGAAAATGCAAGTCTGTCAAATGAACTGAAATAAAGGGGCAGTCTGCAGAGGCTTAGATAAGGTAATCACAGAGGTAAAACGTATATTATTATAGCCATGTCGTTATGCAAAATTGGGGAATGGGTAATAAAGAGATTAAATTTTTAAACAATACCAATTCTGGAGTACACTGTACCTTACAATTGTACAATGAAGTCAAAATTAAACTTTTATGATCACATAGGACATGTCATTAAAAAACAAAACTTACTTAGGTAGGTTACGTGCACGTGTCTAGAGAACTATATGGCAGTATTTTAACAAAAATGTTTATGAACACTGGAGGGTAGCAATGTTTCTATAAAGTATAACATCAATAAAAAAACATTTCTGCAAAGCTGCTGCCATATAGTGCTTCCAACAGGTAAACGCCCCCAAGCCTACCTACCTGCTCATCAAAAAAGCATACCAAGATAACAAAGCAAATCTGGTAATGAAATGAAATTGCAAACTGGATTAAAATTGGATGCTCTATTTGAATCCTGAATGAAAAATGTTGAGTTGCACACTCCTGCCTACCTTGCTTTATTCTCATGAAAAGGATCTAAGTTTCAAGAAAATATACCAAGAGAAACAGGTACATTTGTTAATAGATATAAACCGTACTTCTGAATTCTGAACCCTTATTTGTCTGTGTCCCTTTAATTGTTCATTGCTGATAACCAGCTGCTAGTACTAATTCATGTGCCTTTTATTTAAGGTATCATTATGTAAAATCCAAGCCAGGCTTTGTAGTTTTACAGTTTATAAAAACACTTGCTATTTGTATTTCAGTAATCTGGGTGGGCAGCTGAGAAGCTGATAGAGTTGCTACAAGACATGCCACAAGATATCATTTAATCTGATAATTACAACAACAAGAGTCATTTAGACAAACTCTGACCTGACCCTAAAGCTCTGGAATGAAAACATTTATTCTTCTGACCAAGTGCAGAAAACTCTCCCTTGTACCTCATTCTGCATCTGTATTGCACTAACATCTGTTTTATTTCCACTGTGGGAGCAGTCTGTAAAACAATGTAAAAATATCTCCCCTCAATCACATAATAATACAGGGACAAGAGAGTAGATTGTAGTAGGACCAGTCAACACAGTAGATTTGCATAATCAACAAATGCAATAGCACTTAGTCTGAACTTCAAATGAGTAGTAGATTTTTTTTCTGACAATTTTAAAAGTTATGTCTTTTTCCACTCCCCCTCTACCATGTGACAACCATCAGCCAATCACAAATGTATACACGTACCATGTGACAGCCTTCAGCCATTCACAAATGCATACACACTTATTCTTGCACATGCTCAGTAGGAGCTGGTGACTCAAAAAGTTTAAATATAAAAAGACTGTGCACATTTTGTTAACGGAAGTAAATTGGAAAGTTGTTTAAAATGGAATGCTCTATCTGAATAATGAAAGTTTAATTTTGATTGAGTGTCCCTTTAACCTTCATTTGGTTGCTCAATTTTATGTACTTAGCAATAACTGGAGGAACTCCCTGCTCTGTACAAAGGCCTCAACATGAGCAAGTCCTTAAAAATGATTTAATGTTTTCTTGTTTTTCTTAGTTGAGTATTTCATTAGCACTTAAAGGGACATTATAGTGCAAAAAGTGCATGTTCTTATTAATTAGAAAGTGCATTTGTTGTGCCTTTTGACCCTCCAATCCTATGTGTTTAACCTGCACAAAGGGGGTTAAAGACATTGTAACAGCCCTGTAATGGAACTGTTGGTCGCAAGTAGGAAACAGTCACTGAAGTCAATCGGCAAAGGAAGTCGCAGAATCCCGCCAATCACCAGACTTGTTCGGGTAGGTTGGTGCTTACGGCCAGCTGCTTTCTGAAGCTCCTGAGCATGGCATTGACTATGTGTTTAACCTCTTTGTGGCAGTTAAATATATAGAGTTGGAAACTCAATAATGAAAAAATGACATGCTCGAATGAATTACAGCATGACATTTTTGCTGTGAATTATATATATTTATCATCAGTCATGTGAAAAAGAAAGTACACTCTCTTTGAATTCTATGGTTTTACGTATCAGGAAATACATCTGGTCTTTAGCAGCTATTAAAATGAGGTAAATACAACCTTAGATGAATAACAACACGTAACATATTAAACTGTGTCATGATTTATTTAACAAAAATAAAGCCAAAATGGAGAAGCCGTATGTTAATAAACTAAGTACACCTTATGATTCAATAGCTTGTAGAACTACTTTTAGCAGCAATAACTTGAAGTAATCTGTGTGACTTTATCAGTCTCTCACATCGTTGTGGAGGAATCTTGGTCCACTCTTCTTTACAATGTTGCTTCAGGTTATTAAGGTTTGTGGGCATTCGTTTATGCATCGCTCTCTTAAGGTTCTGCCACAACATTTCAATTGGGTTGAGGTTTGTACTTTGACTGGGCCATTGCAACACCTTGATTCTTTTCTTTTTCAGCCATTTTGTTGTAGATTTGCTGGTGTTCTTGGGATCTTTGTCCTGTTGCATGACCCTAGAATACCTTAAAATAAAGAGAACGGATGACTCAATGACTACAAAGTTTCAAGGTCCTGTGGCTGCAAAACAAGCCCAAATCATCACCCCACCACCACCGTGCTTGACAGTTGGTATGAGGTGTTTGTGCTGATATTCTGTGTTTGGTTTTCGCCAAACGTGGCGCTGTGCATTATGGCCAAACATCTCCACTTTGGTCTCGTCTGTCTAAAGGACATTGTTCCAGAAGTCTTGTGGTTTGTTCAGATGCAACTTTGCAAACCTAAGCCGTGCTGCCATGTTCTTTTTAGAAAAAAGAGGCTTTCTCCTGGCAACCCTTCCATACAAACCATACTGTCTTTTTCTAATTGTACTGTCATGAACTTTAACATTTAACATGCTGAGGCCTGTAGAGTCTGAGATATAACTTGTTTTTTTGCAATTTCTCTGAGCAATGCATGGTCTGACCTTGGGGTGAATTTGCTGGGACGTCCACTCCTAGGAAGATTGGCAACTGTCTCGAATGTTTTCCACTTGTGAATAATCTTTCTCACTGTTGAATAATTGACTTTAAATTGTTTAGAAATGGCCTTATAATCCTTCTCAGATTGATGGGCAGAAACAATTGCTACTCTAAGAACATTGCTGATGTCTTTGCTCCTTGGCATTGTGTTGACACACACCTGAATGCTCCGGACCAGCAAACTGCTAAAACATCAGCTTTTATAGAGTTGGTCACACTTGCTAATAACCGAATATTCGATTTGATTAGCAGCACCTGGCTGCTACTTAGCCTCTTAATTCCTCTGGAAGCAGTAAAGGTGTACTTAGTTTTTCACACATGGCTTCTCAGCATGCTAAGGCACTGTGGCTGAGCTCTGTAGCAACCCAAGGGTTGCAGGTTCGATCCCCCCGGTGAGGTCCACTCAGCCTTTCATCCTTCTGAGGTCGATAAAATGAGCAGCGCCTTGAGACCCTTATGGGTGATTAGCCACGCTTTACCCAATACATACATACATTTTGGCTATATTTTTGTTAAATAAATCATAAAACTGTGTAATATATCATTAGCCAATCTGTTTGAATGCCGTACACCACTGGAATAAAATATAGGAAATGTGGGGGGCAGAGGAAGCAAACAAAGGGCCAGATTATGAGTGGAGCGCTAATGTTTGCTCGCGAGCGATAAGGGGTTTATTGCAAGTGTTTGCACTCGTCGAGTTTACCGCTGGTATTACCAGTTGATCACTTGAGCGCAATTGTGATATACGGTAGAATGATTACAGAGCTCTGGTTAACTGTTTCACAAAACAAAAAAGTTGCACAAAACACATAAAAAATACATTACAAAGTAAAGTTACACTCATAATAACACCATCTAATTAAAATTATTAAAATAAAATATTGCACACATAAGTTATAAGGGCCCAAAGATATGAGACCTCAGGTATTAGGAAAAAAGGCAGGCAAAGAGTTTTAACTTAGAGATACATATATGTACATCTTTAAAAATGTATATGTATATATTTGTATGCAATATTCAAAGTTAATAAAGTGTTATACTGTGTATTTACTGTAAATATTTCACATACAATGTTCTACTCATAGCAGAATATGTTCTATGTATTTATAAATAAATATTTCTATATATATCTGTATATATCTATACCTATATATAATCATACATATACTGTATGTATATATATACAGGTAGCCCTCAGTTTACGCCGGGGTTAGGTTCCAGAAGTAATGGTTGTAAATCGAAACCATTGTAAATTGAAACCCAGTTTATAATGTAAGTCAATGGGAAGTGAGGGAGATAGGTTCCAGGCCCCTCTCAAAATTGTCATAAGTAACACCTAATACATTATTTTTAAAGCTTGGAAATGAAGACTTTAAATGCTAAACAGCATTATAAGCCTAATAAAATAATCACACAACACAGAATATATAATTAAACTAAGTTAAATGAACAAAAACATTTGCTAAACAGCATTATAAACCTAATAAAATAACCACACAACACAGACTTCACTTGCATTTTTCTGCAAACAGTTCTTTCTATGCATTCCAATCTGGACTGATTTATAGACAGGAAGATCTTGTTCCTTTGAAATCTGCTCGATAGCTCAGGTCTGGTTAAACTGAATAATTTCAGCTTGCTTAGCTTTGCTGCAACACAAGCGGACAGCTCCACCTACTGGCTATTTTAATAAATGCACTGCTTCTCAATGCTTTTCAATAGCAGTCACATGACTGAAAAAAAAGGTTGTTATTCTGAAACGGTGTAAATTGAACCGTTGTAAAACGAGGGCCACCTGTATATATAAAGATATATATTGTACCAAAATACCATCAGATATATACAGTATATGTGAAGAACTTTGGAATTTGAAATATTTATATTTTTATGTCAGGTTAGTGCACATGAGAATATGCGATCGTGTTTGAGCGTGAGTGTTCGTTTTTCCCGCACTTTTTTTTCAGGATTGACTTCTTTGGGTGAATACGTGAACGCGTACGCAATATTCTAAGTTAGGCTTTTTGCGCTTGAATGGTTAGCGTGCGTGCAAAAACAGTTTACTTTCAACTCATAATACGAGTGCAACCCGACGGGCGCAGGAAGCTCAATTTCTAGCGCAGTTAACACTCGAGAGGGAGCATTAAAGGGACAGTCAATACTAGAATTTTTGTTGTTTTAAAAGATAGATAACCCCTTAATTACCCATTCCCCAGTTTTGCATAACCAACACAGTTATAATAATGCACGTTTTACCTCTCTGATTACCTTGTATCTAAGCCTCTGCAGACTGCCCCCTTATTTCTGTTCTTTTGACAGACTTGCATTTAGCCAATCAGTACTGACTCCTAGGTAACTCCACATGCATGAGCTCAATGTTATCTATATGAAACACATGAACTATTGCCCTCTAGTGGTGAAAAACTGTCAAAATGCATTTAGATTAGCGGTGGCCTTCAAGGTCTAAGAAATTAGCATATGAACCTCCTAGGTTTAGCTTTCAACTAAGAATACCAAGAGAACAAAGCAAAATTGGTGATAAAAGTAAATTGGAAAGTTTACATGCCCTATTTGAATCATGAAAGTTTTTTGGACTTGACTGTCCCTTTAATTAGCGCTTAATTTGTAATCTGGCCCAAAGACGCTAGGAATAAAAATGTAATGTATAAAAAAATCGGATTACAAATTTTAAAAAATTAAAATGTAGTCGTTTTAGTATTGAGGTTATATACGTAGATGTAAGAAAAGTTTTTTAAAATGGTAAAAGTTACCATCACAAATATTGTATTCCCTATATGCAAATGTATGACAAACCTTCACCTAGATTACGAGTTTTGCGCTATAGAGGGTGGGAAACGAAAGCAACAAAAGTTGTGTTATTTCAACCTCCATAGCGCTGCCATTAGAAGTTTCTGAAAAGCCTCCTTGTGCGTGCAATATGGTGTCGATAAGCTCCAAACCGAACAAAATCCAAGGGCTGCTTTGACATGCTTGTGCACGCTTTCCCCAATAGACATCAATGGGGAGAGAGTGTTAGAAAAAAAAACTAACACCTGAAGCGCGGAATGGCGATCGCCGTAACGCAACCCCATTGATGTCTATGGGGGGAAAAGTTACATTTAAACCTAACACCCTAACATAAACCCCAAGTCTAAACACCCCTAATCCGCCGCCCCCGACATCGCTGACACTAATAAAAGTTATTAACCCCTATTCCGCCACTTCCCAACAACGCTGCCACTATAATAAAGTTATTAACCCCTATTCCACTGCTCCCCGACATCGCCGACACGATAATGAATCTATTAACCCCCAATCCGCAGCTCCCCGACATCGCTGCTACTAAATAAACCTATTAACCCCTAAACCTCCGTCCCCCACATCGCCGCTACTAAATAAACCTATTAACCCCTATTCCGCCGCTCCCCGACAACATCACCACTATAATACATTTATTAACCCCTAAACCTGTAGCCTCCCACATCACCGCCACTAAATAAACCTATTAACCCCTAAACAGCCAGCCCCCCAAGTCGCAAAAAAAACTAAATTAAACTAATAACCCCTAAACCTAACAACCCCCTAAATTTATATTAAAATTACAATATCCCTATCTTAAAATAAATAAAAACTTACCTGTGAGATTAAAAAAACTTAAGTTTAAACTAACAATTAACCTAACATAACTTCTATACTAAACTATTATACTAAAATTAAAATAACTAACAATTAAAAAAAAGTAAAATTACACATTAAAAAAAAACTAACACTACTAAAAAAAAACTAAGCTACCCATTGCCCTGAAAAGGGCATTTGTATGGGCATTTGGCCCTTTTACATTGCCCTGAAAAGGGCATTCAGCTTTTTTACCTAAAGCACAAAACCCTAATCTAAAAAAAAAGCACCCAAAAATTAAAAAAAAAACCTAACACTAACCCCCGAAGATCCACTCACAGTTTATGAAGTCCGGACATCCATCCTCATCCAGGCGACGAGAAGTCTTCATCCAGGCGGTGTCTTCTATCTTCATCCAGGCGGTGTCTTCTATCTTCATCCCGGTGGCGTGGAGTGGATCCATCCTTGAAGACATCCTGCGCGGAGCGTCCTGTACATACGGTCACCGCCGTTCACTGGATCTTCAAAGCCTTTACAAAATGGCGTCCCTTGCATTCCTATTGGCTGATTTGATTCTTGAAATTCAAATCAGCCAATAGGATGAGAGCTTCTGAAATCCTATTGGCTGTTCAAAACAGCCAATATGATGAGAGCTACTAAAATTCTATTGGCTGATTTGAATAGCCAATAGAATTTCATCAGCCCTTATCTTATTGGCTGTTTTGAACAGCTAATTGGATTTCAGTAGCTCTCATCCTATTGAATGCCCATACAAATGCACTTTTCAGGGCAATGGGTAGCTTAAGTTTTTGTTAGAGTTAGGTTTTTTATTTTGGGGGTTTGGTTGGGTGGTGGGTTTCACTGCTATCATATAGCGTTATGGATCATGTCGTTATAGGCTGTAATGCAAGCTTTTTAGCCTCATTGCACAACCTTTAATACCGGCGCTAAGGAAATCCCACACAAAAACGTAATTTTTTTTAGTGTGGGATTGAAGTTGCGTTACAGGCTAAAATGCTTGCGGTATAGCTGTACCGACACGACTCGTAATGGCTGCGTTACTGTTTTTACGCTGAAATTGCCATTTTTTCAGCGTTAAAACCGTAACGCACAACTTGTAATCTAGCCGTTTGTTATGTACTTTAATTATCTTATTTCTTCCACTGCCCCTCATAGAAGCTGAAGTGCATCTTACACTGTACACAGTGATTGATTAGTACGGTAGCTCATTTATATTAGTCTCTAATTGGCTACAAAAGAGATTAAATTAACATACACAAGAGGAGTTTTTGTTTGAGTCCCAGATATGCAAAACAAATACAATTTTGCTAGCAAAATGATAATTGTAGTTGTGTTAAAAAAAATTATTTTGCACGCAGATTGTTTGCAGTCCAATCCTGATGTTAAGTGTGTGTGTGCGTCTGCGTGTGTGCTTATTTGAAGTATGTGTACTATGTGTGTGCACGTGTGTGTCTGTGTATATGCGTGTGTATGCTTATGTGCACACACACAGGCACACGTGCGCACAAACTACGCATTAGCATGTGAGTTTGTGTGCACATGTGTGTATGTGTGCGTATGCTTGTGTGCAGTGTGTGTATGTGTGTGTCTGTGTGAGTGCACGTGCGTGTGAGTTTGTGTGCACATGTGTGTATGTGTGCGTATGTGTATGCATGTCTGTGTGTGTATGCTTGTGTGCAGTGTAAGTGTATGCTTGTGTGCAGTGTGTGTATGTGTGCGTATGTGTGTGCATATGCTTGTGTGCAGTGTGTGTGTGTGCAGTGTGTGTGTGTGTGTGTGTGTGTATGCTTGTGTGCAGTGTGTGTGTGTGCGTATGCTTGTGTGCAGTTTGTGTGTGTGTGCGTATGCATGTGTGCAGTGTGTGCGTATGTGTGCGTATATTTGTGTGCAGTGTGTGTGTGTATGTATGCTTGTGTGCAGTGTCTGTGTGTGTGCGTATGCTTGTGTGTAGTGTGTGTGCGTATACTTGTGTGCAGTGTGTGTGTGGGCATATGCTTTTGTGCAGTGTGTGTCTGTGTGAGTGCACGTGCGTGTGAGTTTGTGTGCACATGTGTGAATGTGTGCGTATATGTGTGCATGTCTGTGTTTGTGTGTGTACGTATGCTTGTGTGCAGTGTGTGTGTTTATGCTTGTGTGCAGTGTGTGTATGCTTGTGTGCAGTGTGTGTGTGCAGTGTGTGTATGTGTGCGTATGTGTGTGCATATGCTTGTGTGCAGTGTGTGTGTGCGTATGCTTGTGTGCAGTGTGTGTGTGTATACTTGTGTGCAGTGTTTATGTGCATGTCTGTGTTTGTGTGTGTGTGCGTTTGCTTGTGTGCAGTGTGTGTGTGTGTGTGCGTATGCTTGTGTGCATTGTGTGTGTGTGTATGCTTGTGTGCAGCGTGTGTGTGTATGCTTGTGTGCAGTGTGTATGTGTGCATATGCTTGTGTGCAGTGTGTGTGTATGCTTGTGTGTAGTGTGTGTATGCTTGTGTGCAGTGTGTGTCTGCATAAGCTTGTGTGCAGTGTGTGTGTATGCTTGTGTGCAGTGTGTGTGTGCATATGCTTGTGTGCATATGCTTGTGTGCAGTGTGTGTGTGTATGCTTGTGTGCAGTGTGTGTGTGTATGCTTGTGTGCAGTGTGTGCGTGTGCGTATGCTTGTATGTGTGTGCTTGTGTGCAGTGTGTGTGTGTATGCTTGTGTGCAGTGTGTGTGTGTGTGTGTGTGTGTGCGTATGCTTGTGTGCAGTGTGTGTGCGTATGCTTGTGTGCAGTGTGTGCTTGTATGCAGTGTGTGTGTGTGTGTGTATGCTTGTGTGCAGTGTGTGTGTGTATGCTTGTGTGCAGTGTGTGTGTGTGTATGATTGTGTGCAGTGTGTGTATGTGTGCGTATGTGTGTGCATATGCTTGTGTGCAGCGTGTGTGCAGTGTGTGTGTGTGTATGCTAGTGTGCAGTGTGTGTGTGTGTGTGTATACTTGTGTGCAGTGTGTATGTGCATGTCTGTGTTTGTGTGTGTGTGCGTTTGCTTGTGTGCAGTGTGTGTGTGTGTGTGTATGCTTGTGTGCAGTGTGTGTGTGTGTGTGTGTATGCTTGTGTGCAGTGTGTGTGTGTATTCTTGTGTGCAGTGTGTATGTGTGCATATGCTTGTGTGCATACAAGTATACACACACAAACACAAACACAGACATGCACACACACACTGCACACAAGTATATGCACACACACACACACACTGCACACAAGTATACACACACACACACTACACACAAGCATACACACACACACACACACACACTGCACACAAGCATATACACACACTGCACACAAGCATACACACACACACACACCACACAAGCATATGAACACACACAAAAACTCACAAGCACATGCACACACATATGCACACATACACACATGTGCGCACACACTCACACGTACATGCACACACATACACACTGCACACAAGCATACGCACACACACACTGCACACAAGCATACGCACACACACACACACTACACACAAGAATACACACACGCACAAACACGGACAAACAAGGAATTCGTCCCTTCCTTACTCAAAATACTACAAAAATACTTATTCATTCCCTCATCCTGTCACGCATTGATTATTGCAATCTACTCTTAAATGGCCTTCCAAAACACCGCCTCTCCTCCCTCCAATCTATTATGAATGCTTCTGCTAGACTCATCCACCTAAGCCGACGATCTACATCAGCTGCTCCGCTCTGCCAGTCTCTACACTGGCTCCCCATACACTCCAGAATACAATTTAAAGTATTAGCCCTAACCTACAAAGCACTCAACAGTCTAACTCCCAACTATATCTCCTCTCTCATCGTGAAATACTCCCCATCCCGTCCTCTTCGATCATCCTCTGACCTACGTCTCTACACTCCTGTTATCTCTACATCCCACTCCCGCCTCCAAGACTTCGCACGTGCTGCTCCTGTCCTCTGGAACTCTCTACCCCGCTCCATCAGACTGTCCATCACACACAGTGTGTGTGTGCATGTCTGTGTTTATGTGTATGCTTGTGTGCAGTGTGTGTGTGCGTATGCTTGTGTGCAGTGTGTGTGTGTGCGTATGTTTGTGTGCAGTGTGTACTGCAGACTGTCATAATCGACTGTAAATATGTAGTCGCTACATGCGTGTATGTGTGCGTATGTGTGTGCATGTGCATGTGAGTTTGTGTGTGTTTGTGTTCATATGCTTGTGTGCAGTGTGTGTGTGTGTGTGCGTATGCTTGTGTGCAGTGTGTGTGTGTATGCTTGTGTGCAGTGAGTGTGTATGCTTGTGTTCAGTGTGTGTGTATGCTTGTGTGCAGTGTGTGTGTATGCTTGTGTGCAGTGTGTGTGTGCCTATGCTTGTTGTATTGTTGTGCTTACTTCCTGGTTTGGTTAGATGGCACATTGAGGCTTCCATACAAAGATGATGTCATCAAGTGGGCTGTGCTTAGAATCAGAACAGTTCAGAGAAGCCATCTTGTGACAGTTTGTGATGCAGTTATAAAGTACAAGGACTGAACCTCAGGTACTGACAAGTGCTAATAATAATAATAATAAGTGTAATGTTAGCTACAGATCACTGCAGAGGATACAGCATCAGCCAGTCAGGAAGAGTAAGAACTGTCAGTTACACATTATAAGTTATATTGCAGTTATACAGTTATAAGTTACCCTGGATTACTATAGTGCTGCATACACAGTGTACAGGACTGCTAATATAAAATAGGACACTTAAAGAAGGCTTGCAGAGGATCTCAGCAGAGTGTCTCAAGCAAAACACATAAGAAGGGAAATTATCACATGGCTTATAATTGGGCCACATCATATTCAGAAGAGGAAATGACTGTTCAGAGTTTGACTGTATACACCATGGCAGCAGGGTCTGAGCCTTTGACCGTTCATGTTAATATTGAAGGAAAAGATTTGACTATGGACATAGATACTGGGGCTGCAGTTTCAGTTATGACAATTAAAGATTGGAAACAGCTGAAAATTCCAGTATTGCTGCAGCCCACTACCTTGAAGCTACAAACATACTCCAGAGAAGTCTTGACGCCACTGGGGTGTGCATCTGTATCTGTGTGTAAAAACAGTAAAACTGCCAATCTTACACTATATATACTAAAATCAGGTGGCCCACCTCTTTATGGAAGGGACTGGATACGGGCCCTTGGCATGCCTGAGAGCCTCAAAAACAGTGAAGTTCATCATATTGGAGTTGATCGTGCCCAGTGGATTCAGAACATTAACACCAAATATGCCCCGGTGTTTGAAAATGTTCTGGGAAAAGTTAAGAACAAAAGGGTACGGTTACAGTTAAAACCTGGAGCAAGGCCAAAGTTTTTCAAAGCAAGAACTGTGCCATTTGCTTTAAGGGCAGGAGTTGATGCTGAACTGAGGAGGCTAGAAGAGTTAAAGATTATAACCCCAGTGCATCGTAGTGAGTGGGCTTCTCCTATTGTACTGGTAAGAAAGAAAGATGGACAGATCCGAATATGTGGAGACTTTAGGATGGTGTTGAATGAACAGTTAGCAGTGGATAAGTATCCATTACCCAGGACAGAAGAGATTTTTGCTAACTTAGCTGGGGGACAGCATTTGACAAAGATTGATTTAAAAAATGCTTACCTTCAACTTGAAGTACATCCAGATTCCCGCAGGTTACTCACCATCAATACTCACCATGGTTTATTTCAATATAATCGTATGGTCTTTGGCATTGCTCCTGCACCAGCCATCTGGCAACGCACCATGGAAGAACTGTTAAATGGACTACCTCATGTCCAATGCCTTTTAGATGACATGTTAATCACGGGCAGGACGGAGGAAGAACATCGACATAATTTAGAGAGGGTACTGCAGCGGCTAATGACCTACGGGTTGAAGGTCAACTTGGAGAAGTGTGCTTTCATGCGTGACAAATTAGAATTTTGTGGCCATGTTATAGATTGTCATGGTCTACACACTGCTGATGACAAAGTCAAGGCCTTGCAAGAAGCTCCTATACCACAGAATGCATCACAGCTACGATCATACCTTGGTCTCCTTAACTATTACCACCGTTTTCTTCCCCAGCTAGCCCATACGTTACACCCACTACATCAGCTTCTTGAGACAAATCAACCCTGGTTGTGGAGCAGTGAATGCAATCAAGCCTTCCAGGGATCCAAGAACCTACTCCTGTGTTCCCACATGTTAATGCACTATGATCTTCAGAAACCACTCATGATAGCATGTGATGCTTCACCTTATGGTTTAGGGGCTGTCTTGTCACACACAATGCCAGATGGGACAGACCGACCGGTAGCCTTTGCTTCCCGTTCTCTAACAACGGCAGAGAAGAACTATTCCCAATTAGGCAAGGAAGCATTGGCCATTGTATGGGCTGTTAAGAAGTTCCATAACTATAATTATGGTAGACAATTTACTCTTTTAACTGACCATAAGCCTCTGCTGACCATCTTTAATCCAAGGAAAGGAATTTCAACCACTACAGTGGCTAGATTGCAAAGGTATGCTCTAACTTTGGGAGCATATCATTACTCCATCAAATACTGGGCCCATGATTCCCATGGCAATGCTGATGCCATGTCCAGGCTTCCACTAATGAATTCCTCACCAGTTGTTCACGAAAGCCTTCCAAGTGTGTGTTTTATGGGTATAGTACATGCCAAACAAATTGCAAAGGAGACAGCTTGTGATACTGAATTACAACTTCTGGCAAAGTATTTGAGAGATGGCTGGCCAAGAACTGGCTGTGATGTGCAGCGAGCATACATACTACGAGCGAAGGAATTCACACTCAGAAATGGATGTATTTTATGGGGTGAGAGAGTTCTGGTTCCTAACGGGCTACGACAAGCTACGTTAAAACTCCTTCATGAAGGACACCCAGGCATTGTCAGAATGAAACAGAAGGCTAGGGGTCATGTTTGGTGGCCGGCCATTGATAAGGACATTGAGAACTATGTTATGGCATGCAAAGGGTGTGTTCAGGCTCAAGGACAGCTTCCACGAGGAGCTGTACAACCATGGGACTGGCCTACTACTCCTTGGGAGAGACTACATTTGGACTTTGCTGGTCCTATTGATGGAATCTCATACTTAATCATAATTGATGCACACTCTAAGTGGCCAGAAGTAATTCCAATGACAAGGACTACAACTACTGAAGTCATATCAGCATAAGAAAGACTGTTTTCAGTATTTGGTTTGCCAAGAAAACTGGTCACAGACAATGGTCCCCAGTTTGTGTCACAAGACTTCCAGAATTTTTTACATATGAATGGAATTCACCATCATCGGACGGCACCATATCACCCAGCCACCAACGGGCAAGCAGAGAGATTTGTCTAAACCTTTAAAAGGGCACTGAAAGCTCTAAAAGCAGAGAAGCAGGTTAATACTAAAAACATTTTACAAAAAAAAAAAAAACATTTTACAATTTTTGCAACAATATAGGGTTACTCAACACCCCACCACGGGAGTTGCCCCAGCTCAACTATTGTTTAGCAGGAAGATCCGTACAAAGCTGGATTTAATCACACCAGATGTAGCAGAAACAGTCCGCATCATGCAAGATAAAATGAGAGTGGGAAAACCTTCACGGACCTACACAGAAGGAGACTTGGTTTGGTATAGGGTGTACCATACAGAGGAAAAATGGGCACCAGGTGTTGTTGCCCAGGTTGAGGGCCCAAAGATGTATTTGATAACCACTCAATCAGGTGGGTGTTGCCGTCATGTGAACCAACTACGACCACGGCTAGAGAGGAGAGAACAGGCTGATGAGGACCATCACTAACAAATGCAATCAGACAATGACTTTGATATCTGGGGTGGTGTTTGGCATGATCCAAACACAGGCTCTGACTCAACTACAGAAGATGACTCAGAAATACCAGCCTCAATAGAAGAACCTTATAATGATGAGTCAGGAAATTCTATCCAGGACCACAATAGTCAAGCTTGTACTCCCAGGCAACGAACACCTGTTGTTCGTTGGTCTCCTGAAGTGAATCTCAGAGACACTCGCCGGAGACAACATGCAACGTATAAGAGAAACTTTCGTCAACGGAAGAAACAAGAAGCAGCTTTCACGTCCACAATACAAGAGGATACTGGAGAAGACTGATTTATCTTACGGTTGTTGTTGTGCAGTTAAGTTTATAAAAAAAAAAAAATAAGTAGGAAAGGAGATGTAGTGTTTATTTCCTGGTTTGGTTAGATGGCACATTGAGGCTTCCATACAAAAGATGATGTCATCAAGTGGGCTGTGCTTAGAATCAGAACAGTTCAGAGAAGCCATCTTGTGACAGTTTGTGATGCAGTTATAAAGTACAAGGACTGAACCTCAGGATCTGACAAGTGCTAATAATAATAATAATAAGTGTAATGTTAGCTACAGATCACTGCAGAGGATACAGCATCAGCCAGTCAGGAAGAGTAAGAACTGTCAGTTACACATTATAAGTTATATTGCAGTTATACAGTTATAAGTTACCCTGGATTACTATAGTGCTGCATACACAGTGTACAGGACTGCTAATATAAGGAGTGCAGCAGCCAATCATTATAAAGGACTATATATGTGTATCTATCCATAGTACTGTGTGCAAATCTACAGGAGCACCTTGTTATGTAATCCAGTAAATAAAGTGCCAGTTTAGATTTAGACGTTGCAAGTGCATCATTTATATAAAGAGTTAATATTTGCTATGTAAGGACATTACACTTGTGTTCAGTGTGTGTGTGCAGTTTGTGTGTGTGTGCATATGCTTGTGTGCAGTGTGTGTATGCTTGTGTGCAGTGTGTGTGCAAATTCTTGTGTGCAGTGTGTGTGTGTTTGCTTGTGTGCAGCGTGTGTGCAGTGTGTATATGCTTGTATGCAGTGTGTGTGTGTGTGTGTGCATGTCTGTGTTTGTGTGTGTGTATGCTTGTGTGCAGTGTGTGTGTGTGTTTGTGCGTATGCTTGTGTGCAGTATGTGTGCGTATGCTGGTGTGCAGTGTGTGTGTGCGTATGCTTGTGTGCAGTGTGTGTATGTGTGTGTGCATGTACTTGTGAGTATGTGTGTACATGTGTGTATGTGTGTGCATGTGCATGTGAGTTTGTGGGTGTGTTCATATGCTTGTGTGCAGTGTGTGTGTGTATGCTTGTGTGCAGTGTGTGTGTGTGTGCGTATGCTTGTGTGCAGTGTGTGTGTGCACTTGTGTGCAGAGTGTGTGTGTGTGTATATGCTTGTGTGTAGTGTGTGTGTGTGTGTGTGTGTGTGTGTGTACGTAAGCTTGTGTGCAGTGTGTATGTTTGTGTGTGCATATGCTTGTGTGCGGTGTGTGCGTGTGTGCATATGCTTGTGTGCAGTGTGTGTGTGTGCATATGCTTGTGTGCAGTGTGTGTGTGCAGTGTGTGTGTGTGTGTGTGTATGCTTGTGTGCAGTGTGTGTGTGTATGCTTGTGTGTAGTGTGTGTGCAGTGTGTGTGTGTGTGTGTGTGCATATGCTTGTGTGCAGTGTGTGTGTGCGTATGCTTGTGTGCAGTGTGTGTGTACATATGCTTGTGTGCAGTGTGTGCGTATGCTTGTGTGCAGTATGTGTGTGCGTATGCTTGTGTGTGTATGTGTGTGTGCATGCACTTGTGAGTGTGTGTGCACATGTGTGTACGTGTGTGCATGTGCGTGTGAGTTTGTGTGTGTGTTCATATGCTTGTGTGCAGTCTATGTGTGTGTGCATATGCTTGTGTGCAGTGTGTGTGTGCGTATGCTTGTGTGCAGTGTGTGTGTGCGTATGCTTGTGTGCAGTTTGTGTGTTTGTGTGTGTATGCTTGTGTGCAGTGTGTGTGTGTGTGCATAAGCTTGTGTGTAGCGTGTGTGTGCATGTGTGTGTGTGCATATGCTTGTGTGTGCGTGTATGTGTGCATATGCTTGTTTGCAGTGTGTGTGTGCAGTGTGTGTGTGCATATTCTTGTGTGCAGTGTGTGTGTGTGTATGCTTGTGTGCCGTGTTTGTGTAGTGTGTGTGCAGTGTGTGTGTGTGTGTATATGCTTGTGTGCAGTGTATGTGTGTGTGCGTATGCTTGTGTGCAGTGTGTGTGTACATATGCTTGTGTGCAGTGTGTGTGCGTATGCTTATGTGCAGTGTGTGTGTGTGCGCATGCTTGTTTGCAGTGTGTGAGTGAGTATGCTTGTGTGCAGTGTGTGTGCCTATGCTTGTGTGCAGTGTGTGTGTGTATGTTTGTGTGCAGTGTGTGTGTGTGTGTACGCTTGTGTGCAGAGTGTGTGTGTGCATATGCTTGTGTGCAGTGTGTGTATGTGTGTGCATGTCTGTGTTTGTGTGTGTGTATGCTTGTGTGCAGTGTGTGTGTGTGTGTGTGTGCGTATGCTTGTGTGCAGTGTGTGTGCGTATGCTTGTGTGCAGTGTGTGTGTATGTGTGTGCCTGTGGGTGTGCATGTACGTGTGAGAGTGTGTGCACATGTGTGTATGTGTGCATGTGTGTGTCAGTTTGGGTGTGTTAGTGTGTGCATATGCTTGTGTGCAGTGTGTGTGTGTACATATGCTTGTGTGCAGTGTGTGTGTATGCTTGAGTGCAGTGTGTGTGTGTGCATATGCTTGTGTGCAGTGTGTGTGTATGTTTGTGTGCAGTGTGTGTGTGTAAACTTGTGTGCAGAGTATGTGCGTGCATATACTTGTGTGTGTGTGCGTATGCTTGTGTGCAGTGTGTGTTTGCATATGTTTGTGTGCAGTGTGTGTGTGTGTGTGTGTGTGTGCATATGCTTTTGTGCGGTGTGTGTGTGCAGTATGTGTGTATGTTTGTGTACAGTGTGTGTGCGTATGCTTGTGTGCAGTGTGTGTGTGTGCGTATGCTTGTGTGCAGTGTGTGTGTGCAGTGTGTGTGTGCATATGCTTGTGGACAGTGTGTGTGCATATGCTTGTGTACAGTGTGTGTGCGTATGCTTGTGTGCAGTGTGTGTGTGCATATGCTTGTGGACAGTGTGTGTGCATATGCTTGTGTACAGTGTGTGTGCGTATGCTTGTGTGCAGTGTGTGTGTGCATATGCTTGTGGACAGTGTGTGTGCATATGCCTGTGTACAGTGTGTGTGCGTATGCTTGTGTGCAGTGTGTGTGTGCATATGCTTGTGTGCAGTGTGTGTGTGTGTGTATGCTTGTGTGCAGTGTGTGTGTGCATATGCTTGTGTGCAGTGTGTGTGTGTATGCATATGCGCTTGTGTGTGTATGCTTGTGTGCAGTGTGTGTGTGTATGCATATGCGCTTGTGTGTGTATGCTTGTGTGCAGTGTGTGTGTATATGCTTCTGTGCAGTGTGTGTGTGTGTATGCTTGTGTGCAGTGTGTGTGTGCATATGCTTGTGTGCAGTGTGTGTGTGTGTGTGTTTATGCTTGTGTGCAGTGTGTGTGCGTATGCTTGTATGCAGTGTGTGTGTGTGCATATGCTTGTGTGTGTGTGTGTGTGTGCGTATGCTTGTGTGCAGTGTGTGTGTGAGCGTATGCTTGTGTGCAGTGTGTGTGTATATGCTTCTGTGCAGTGTGTGTGTGTATATGCTTCTGTGCAGTGTGTGTGTGTGTATGCTTGTGTGCAGTGTGTGTGTGTGCATATGCTTGTGTGCAGTGTGTGTGTGTGCGCATATGCTTGTGTGCAGTGTGTGTGAGTGTAGATATGCTATTGTGCAGTGTGTGTCTGTGTGTGTGTCTGCTTGTGTGCAAATGAGGATGTATTGCCTACGTTATTGCAAATGTGTTAATAAAGCACATTTTCAAAACTATTTGAAGCATTAGAGACCATTTTAGTTTTTTTTGTTCTGAAGTTTGAATATGTCCAAATTACTGGTATGTAAAGCATACAAAACAAGGCTGATGCAAGTATGTTCTGGTGATATGAAAGTATGGAATGTTTAAAGCAATGTTTAGAATTTGCAGAACAGCGAAAGTATACATTCTGTTTAGGTTACGTTATAGGGATAGAAAAGTACAAAAAGAAAATTATGTATATTGTATTAGATCATTTAATTATTGCACTACTGATTGCATATAACGAATAGTGTAATAATTAAATTATTAACTATGGGCCAGATTACAAGCAGGGCCGGCTCAACCATGGGGCCAAGTCGGTCCAATGGACCCAGGCAGCACTTGACAAGGGGCAGCGATTCAGTTGGGACTATTGCATCTCTTCCCTATCTTCCTTCCCACTTATTGCTCAATTGTGCATAAGCATTTATTTGCATGCAGGTAGACAGGCTTCGTATGATCAGCAGCTAGGCTGGTAGGTTGATATGCTAATCAGTAATGTTACTACTGTGGGGGAGTCATTACATTCTCGGACCCAGGCAGCACATTATCTTGAGCCGGCCCTGATAACAAGTGGTGTGCTATTTAGCTCTTTTGCTTTCACACAAACACTGCCAGAAGTAAACTTTTAATGTGCGCAGGTTAGCATGCATATTACAAGTTGAAAGTAAACTTAGTAATTTAGTAACTTTAGGACTTCAGATATCACAACCGCACCAACTTCCTCTCACCATAAACTTCAATGGAGAGCACAAACAGGAAAAAAATGTAACACTTATCACTCGCGTGCTAACCTGACAGGAGTTAAACCTCTACAGAGCTAACCCAAAGGTAATTATGAATATTTTACATTCCACTTTTCTTCACAGAGAAGAACATTTTCTATTTATTTTTAAAAATATATTTCTATGTATATATAATGTATTTTTTGTAAAATATATTTCTATACACATCGTCCCACTTGACCATGTGAAAGAAGCCATTACGACATCCCACGTGACCAGGTGAAAGAAGCCGTTTCAGCATCCCATGTGACCATGTGAAAGAAGCCATTCCAGTGTCCCACGTGGCTTCACATAAACAAGGGAACTCCAGAACAAATGAGTCAGAGAACAGATCCACAGCGACAGAAGGGAGAATTCCCCCGCCAAGCCAAAGTGACTGTCCAGTAACTGGGACTAGATGGGACAGATTATTACATGCTTTAAAATTTTGTTGTTAAAGTACGTGCTGCACATTTTAACACCTGTTAGTAATAAATTTTCTTGAATCTCAGATGCGCTGTGTTTATATATATATATTTTTTTGACTCACCTGTCTTTTCTCCTTACCTGTAGCAGAGTGTGTAATGCTGCCCACTACTCCCAGGCTCCCTCTTATAACCAAACTATAGAACATCATCCGAGAGAGACAAATTGCAGTCCCAGAATGATGATCTCATCACTCCCTATTTAACTGCCTTAGTCCTGTTTGCCATTGCCCTTGTATTGTCTCTGATCTCTCTGTGAGTTCCTGTCTTTTTGACTCTGTGTATAACCTGGCTTGTTTGACGTCTCTTCTGAATCCTCATTCCTGGCTAGTTCCCGACTTTGTTTATCTTCGTGTTTCTGACCCAGCTCGTCTGACTATCTGCTCTGGCTTTGACTCCTGGCTTGTCATTTGGCTTTTGGACTCATAATTTTGTGTTACTTTTTTAATAAAGGCGTGATTTGTAGCATTTTACGTCTCGGTCTGGTGAAACTCGAAAAATTTGAATATCGTGCAAAAGTTAATTTATTCCACTAATGCAACTTAAAAGGTGAAACTAATATATGAGATAGACTCATTACATGCAAAGCAAGATAGTTCTAGCCGTGATTTGTCATAATTGTGATGATTATGGCTTACAGCTCATGAAAACCCCAAATCCACAATCTCAGAGAATTAGAATATTGTCAAAAGGTGCAATATTCTAGGCTCAAAGTGACCCACTCTAATCAGCTAATTAAGCCATAACACCTGCAAAGGGTTCCTAAGCCTTTAAATGGTCTCTCAGTCTGGTTCAGTAGGAATCACAATCATGGGAAAGACTGCTGACCTGACAGTTGTGCAGAAAACCATCATTGACACCCTCCATAAGGAGGGAAAGCCTCAAAAGGTAATTGCAAAAGAAGTTGGATGCTCCCAAAGTGCTGTATCAAAGCACATTAATAGAAAGTTATGTGGAAGGGGAAAGTGTGGAAGAAAAAAGTGCACAAGCAGCAGGGATGACCGCCGCCTGGAGAGGGTTGTCAGGAAAAGGCCATTCAAAAGTGTTGGGGACTTTCACAAGGAGTGGACTGAGGCTGGAGTCAGTGCATCAAGAGCCACCACACACAGATGGATCCTGGACATGGGCTTCAAATGTCGTATTCCTCTTGTCAAGCCACTCCTGAACAACAAACAACATCAGAAGCGTCTTACCTGGGCTAAAGAAAAACAGACCTGGTCTGTTGCTCAGTGGTCCAAAGTCATTTTTTCTGATGAGAGCAAATTTTGCATCTCATTTAAAAACCAAGGACCCAGAGTATGCAGGATGAATGAAGAGGCACACACTGCAAGATGCTTGAAGTCCAATGTGAAGTTTCCACAGTCTGTGTTGATTTGGGGAGCCATGTCATCTGCTGGTGTTGGTCCACTGTGCTTCATTAAGTCCAGGGTCAACACAGCCGTCTACCAGGAGATTTTGGAGCACTTCATGCTTCCTTCTACAGACAAGCTCTATGGGGATGCTGACTTCATTTTCCAGCAGGATTTGGCACCTGCCCACACTGCCAAAAGCACCAAAACCTGGTTCAATGACAGTGGGATTACTGTGCTTGATTGGCCAGCAAACTCGCCTGACCTGAACCCCATAGAGAATCTATGGGGCATTGCCAAGAGAAGGATGAGAGACATGAGACCGAACAATGCAGAAGAGCTGAAGGCCGCTATTGAAGCATCCTGGTCTTCCATAACACCTCAGCAGTGCCACAGGCTGATAGCTTCCATGCCACGCCGCATTGAGGCAGTAATTGCTGCAAAAGGGGCCCAAACCAAGTACTGACTGAGTACATACAGTATGCATGCTTATACTTTTTCAGAGGCCTGATATTGTTCTATGTACAATCCTTGTTTTATTGATTGCATGTAATATTATAATTTTCTGAGATTGTGGATTTGGGGTTTTCATGAGCTGTAAGCCATAATCATCACAATTATGACAAATCACGGCTTGAACTATCTTACTTTGCATGTAATGAGTCTATCTCATATATTAGTTTCACCTTTTAATTTGCATTAGTGAAATAAATTAATTTTTCGAGTTTCACCTGTATATATATATATATATATATATATATATATACATATACATACAGGTATATATAGAAATATCTATTTAATAATAAAAAGAACATATTCCCCTATGTGAAGAACATTGGAATGTAAAATATGTACAGTATATACAAACTTTTTTTTAAATATATTTTTAGGTATTTGACTGGAAAGGGCTCCAAAGTGTATATACATATTTACGTAGTGTATATATGTGTTTATAATGTGCAAATGAAGAAAACCACTGGCGCTTATAAGAAAATAAGCTAGGATTTATACTACCGTTTTAAAGTTATAACTTATCTAAGTATAGTGTGTAAGCAATTTTCCTGGGTGGGTCAACGTTATAAGGTCTCTATGAGAAAAGCTGAATAAGTGAATAAAATATATATAGAGGAAATCTATAGACGTGTTTCAATTAAGATATGTGTTCAAAAGACAGGTCTGTATATACAGACAATATAAATGGTGTCCGTAAAAGAAAAATGAAGATGTGATAGATAAAAAATAATCTTATTTAATATTCTTAAAACATATAAAACGAATACATATGAATTAAAACATAGGGACGTCTCCCTGTAGCAACTAAGCATGTATGTTTATAGGCAGTCTATTTGCCTTTCAAGGAGTAGGGCAATGAAAAGTTAAAACTGGATACATTTCGCCACTCTTTGGTGTGCAACAGTCATAGAGGCCTAGTTATCAACGTGTCAACTTACCTGCCTTCGCTGGCCCAATACGCCCGCCTAAGCTCGCCTACCATCGCCACCGCGGACCTGCAAAATTTCGCCTAAGTTATCAATAAATCTGTCAAAAAGCCGCGCACCAAGTACGGGGCGATGAGCAGCGGACTGTGAGAGTTATCACTCATCCGATCTCGCTGCTCTTCGGCTTATTGACAGCTTTATTGCTAGCCTGTCACTAAGCACCCACACTAAACTACACTGTTCTACCCCCTATACCGGCGCCCCCGGAGCCCCCCGCAACTCAATAAAGTTATTAACCCCTAAACCGCTGCTCCTAGACCCCGCCGCAACTCTTATAAATGTATTAACCCCTAAACCGCCGCTCCCAGACACCGCCGCCACCTACATTATACCTAGTAACCCCTATACCGTCGCCACCTATAATAAACTTATTAACCCCTATCCTGCTGATCCCGGACCTCGCCGCAACTAAATAAATAGATTAACCCCTAAACCGCCGCTCCCGGACCTCGCCGAAACCTATATTAAACTTATTAACCCCTAATCTGCCCCCCATACACCGTCGCCACCTATAATAAATTTATTAACCCCTATCCTGCCCCCCCCTACACCGCCACCACTGTAATAAAATTATTAACCCCTAAACCTAAGTCTAACCCTAACACCCCGCAACTTAAATATTAATTAAATAAATCTCAATAATATTTCTATTATTAACTAAATTAATCCTATTTAAAACTAAATACTTACCTATAAAATAAACCCTAATATAGCTACAATATAAATAATAATTATATTGTAGCTATCTTAGGATTTATTTTTATTTTACAGGCAACTTTCAATTTATTTTAACTAGGTACAATAGCTATTAAATAGTTATTAACTATTTAATAGCTTACCTAGCTAAAATAAAGAGAAATTTACCTGTAAAATAAATCCTAACCTAAGTTACAATTACACCTAACACTACACTATCATTTAATAAATTATTTCTATTTAAAACTAAATACTTACCTGTAAAATAAACCCTAAGATAGCTACAATTTAATTAATAATTACATTGTAGCTATCATAGGCCTAGATTTGGAGTTTGGCGATAGCCGTGAAAACCAGCGTTAGAGGCTCCTAACGCTGGTTTTAGGCTAACTCCGGTATTTGGAGTCACTCAAAAAAGGGTCTAACGCTCACTTTTCAGCCGCGACTTTTCCATACCGCAGATCCCCTTACGTCAATTGCGTATCCTATCTTTTCAATGGGATCTTTCTAACTCCGGTATTTAGAGTCGTGTCTGAAGTGAGCGTTAGAAATCTAACGACAAAACTCCAGCCGCAGAAAAAAGTCAGTAGTTAAGAGCTTTTTGGGCTAACGCCGGTTCATAAAGCTCTTAACTACTGTACTCTAAAGTACACTAACACCCATAAACTACCTATGTACCCCTAAACTGAGGTCCCCCCACATCGCCGCCACTCGATTAAATTTTTTAACCCCTAATCTGCCGACCGCCACCTACGTTATACTTATGTACCCCTAATCTGCTGCCCCTAACACTGCTGACCCCTGTATTATATTTATTAACCCCTAATTTGCCTCCCACAACGTCGCCGCCAACTACCTACACTTATTAACCCCTAATCTGCCGACCGCAAAGCGCCGCTACTTAAGTTATCCTTATGTACCCCTAATCTGCTGCCCCTAACACCGCCGACCCCTATATTATATTTATTAACCCCTAATCTGCCCCCCTCAACGTCGCCTCCACCTGCCTACACTTATTAACCCCTAATCTGCCGAGCGGACCGCACCGCTACTATAATAAAGTTATTAACCCCTAATCCGCCTCACTAACCCTATAATAAATAGTATTAACCCCTAATCTGCCCTCCCTAACATCGCCGACACCTAACTTCAAACATTAACCCCTAATCTGCCGACCGGAGCTCACCGCTATTCGAATACATTTTTAAACCCCTAAAGCTAAGTCTAACCCTAACACTAACACCCCCCTAAATTAAATATAATTTAAATCTAACGAAATAAATTAACTCTTATTAAATAACTTATTCCTATTTAAAGCTAAATACTTACCTGTAAAATAAACCCTAATATAGCTACAATATAAATTATAATTACATTGTAGCTATTTTAGGATTAATATTTATTTTACAGGCAACTTTGTAATTATTTTAACCAGGTACAATAGCTATTAAATAGTTAAGAACTATTTAATAGTTACCTAGTTAAAATAATTACAAAATTACCTGTAAAATAAATCCCAACCTAAGTTACAATTAAACCTAACACTATACTATCATTAAATTAATTAAATAAAATACCTACAATTACCTACAATTAAACCTAACACTACACTATCAATAAATTAATTAAATACAATTCCTACAAATAACTACAATGAAATAAACTAACTAAAGTACAAAAAATAAAAAAGAACTAAGTTACAAAAAATAAAAAAATATTTACAAACATAAGAAAAATATTACAACAATTTTAAACTAATTACACCTACTCTAAGCCCCCTAATAAAATAACAAAGCCCCCCAAAATAACAAAATGCCCTACCCTATTCTAAATTACTAAAGTTCAAAGCTCTTTTAATCAGCCAATCAGAATCAAGATCAATCCGATTGGCTGATCCAATCAGCCAATCAGATTGAGCTCGCATTCTATTGGCTGATCGGAACAGCCAATAGAATGCGAGCTCAATCTGATTGGCTGATTGGATCAGCCAATCGGATTGAACTTGATTCTGATTGGCTGATTCCATCAGCCAATCAGAATATTCCTACCTTAATTCCGATTGGCTGATAGAATCCTATCAGCCAATCGGAATTCGAGGGACGCCATCTTGGATGACGTCATTTAAAGGAACCGTCATTCGTCGTTCAGTCGTCGGGCAGGATGGATGTTCCGCGTCGGAGGTCTTCAGGATGCTGCCGCTTCACTCCGGATGGATGACGATAGAAGATGCCGCCTGGATGAAGACTTCAATCGGATGGAAGACCTCTTCTGCCCCGCTTGGATGAAGACTTCAGCCGGATCATGGACCTTTCAGCCCCCCGCTTGGGCTTGGATCAGGACATCGGAGGAGCACTTCAGGACGGATCGGTGAACCTGGTATGGTGAAGATAAGGTAGGAAGATCTTCAGGGGCTTAGTGTTAGGTTTATTTAAGGGGGGTTTGGGTTAGATTAGGGGTATGTGGGTGGTGGGTTGTAATGTTGGGGGGGGGTGGTATTGTATGTTTTTTTTACAGGCAAAAGAGCTGAACTTCTTGGGGCATGCCCCGCAAAGGGCCCTGTTCAGGGCTGGTAAGGTAAAAGAGCTTTGAACTTTAGTAATTTAGAATAGGGTAGGGCATTTTGTTATTTTGGGGGTCTTTGTTATTTTATTAGGGGGCTTAGAGTAGGTGTAATTAGTTTAAAATTGTTGTAATATTTTTCTTATGTTTGTAAATATTTTTTTATTTTTTGTAACTTAGTTCTTTTTTATTTTTTGTACTTTAGTTAGTTTATTTCATTGTAGTTATTTGTAGGAATTGTATTTAATTAATTTATTGATAGTGTAGTGTTAGGTTTAATTGTAGGTAATTGTAGGTATTTAATTTAATTTAATTAATTTAATGATAGTATAGTGTTAGGTTTAATTGTAACTTAGGTTAGGATTTATTTTACAGGTAATTTTGTAATTATTTTAACTAGGTAACTATTAAATAGTTCTTAACTATTTAATAGCTATTGTACCTGGTTAAAATAATTACAAAGTTGCCTGTAAAATAAATATTAATCCTAAAATAGCTACAATGTAATTATAATTTATATTGTAGCTATATTAGGGTTTATTTTACAGGTAAGTATTTAGCTTTAAATAGGAATAATTTATTTAATAAGAGTTAATTAATTTCGTTAGATTAAAATTATATTTAACTTAGGGGGGTGTTAGTGTTAGGGTTAGACTTAGCTTTAGGGGTTAATACATTTATTAGAATAGCGGTGAGCTCCGGTCGGCAGATTAGGGGTTAATAATTGAAGTTAGGTGTCGGCGATGTTAGGGAGGGCAGATTAGGGGTTAATACTATTTATTATAGGGATAGTGAGGCGGATTAGGGGTTAATAACTTTATTATAGTAGCGGTGCGGTCCGCTCGGCAGATTAGGGGTTAATAAGTGTAGGCAGGTGGAGGCGACGTTGTGGGGTGCAGATTAGGGGTTAATAAATATAATATAGGGGTCGGCGTTGTTAGGGGCAGCAGATTAGGGGTACCTAGGGATAATGTAAGTAGCGGCGGTTTACGGAGCGGCAGATTAGGGGTTAAAAATAAAATGCAGGTGTCAGCGATAGCGGGGGCGGCAGATTAGGGGTTAATAAGTGTAAGGTTAGGGGTGTTTAGACTCGGGGTACATGTTAGGGTGTTAGGTGCAGACTTAGGAGGTGTTTCCGCATAGCAAACAATGGGGCTGCGTTAAGAGCTGAACGCGGCTTTTTTGCAGGTGTTAGGTTTTTTTTCAGCTCAAACAGCCCCATTGTTTTCTATGGGGGAATCGTGCACGAGCACGTTTTTTAGGCTGGCCGCGTCTGTAAGCAACTCTGGTATCGAGAGTTGAAGTTGCGTTAAAAATGCTCTACGCTCCTTTTTTGGAGCCTAACGCAGCGATTCTGTGGACTCTCAATACCAGAGTTATTTTTATGGTGCGGGCAGAAAAAAGCTGGCGTTAGCTACGCGGGTCCTTACCGACAAAACTCCAAATCTAGCCGTTAGGATTTATATTTATTTTACAGGTAACTTTGTATTTATTTTAGCTAGTTAGAATAGTTATTAAATAGTTATTAACTATTTAATAACTACCTAGCTAAAAGAAATACAAAATTACCTGTAAAATAAATCCTAACCTAAGTTACAATTAAACCTAACACTACACTATCATTACATTAATTAAATAAATTAAATACAAATAACTACAATTAAATACAATTACATAAACTAACTAAAGTACAAAAAATAAAAAAAGCTGTTACAAAAAATAAAAAAAAATAAGTTACAAACATTTAAAAAATATTACAACAATTTTAAGCTAATTACACCTAATCTAAGCCCCCTAATAAAATAACAAAGCCCCCCAAAATAAAAAAATGCCCTACTCTATTCTACATTAAAAAAGTTCAAAGCTCTTTTACCTTACCAGCCCTTAAAAGGGCCTTTTGCGGGGCATGCCCCAAAGAAAACTGCTCTTTTGCCTGTAAAAGAAAAATACAACCCCCCCATCATTAAAACCCACCACCCACATACCCCTAATCTAACCCAAACCCCCCTTAAAAAAACCTAACACTACCCCCCTGAAGATCATTCTACCTTGAGTTGTCTTCAGCCAGCTGACCCACCGATGGAACCGAAGAGGAGATCCGGAGCGGCAGAAGTGATCCTTCAAGGGGCGCTGAAGAAGTCTTCCATCCAATGAAGTCATCATCCTGGCGGCGCTGAAGAAGTCTTCCATCCGGGCGATGTCATCTTCCAAGCGGCGCTGAAGAAGTCTTCCATCTGGGCGATGTCATCTTCCAAGCGGGGTCTTCAATCTTCTTTCTTCAGGATCCATCTTCATCCCGCCGACGTGAAACATCCTTCTTCCCCGACGGACTAACGACGAATGAAGGCTCCTTTAAGGGACGTCATCCAAGATGGCGTCCCTTCAATTCCGATTGGCTGATAGGATTCTATCAGCCAATCGGAATTAAGGTAGGAAAAATCTGATTGGCTGATTGAATCAGCCAATCAGATTGAGCTCGCATTCTACTGGCTGATCGGAACAGCCAATAGAATGCGAGCTCAATCTGATTGGCTGATTGGATCAGCCAATCGGATTGAAGGGACACCATCTTGGATGACGTCCCTTAAAGGAGCCTTCATTCATCGTTAGTCCGTCGGGGAAGAAGGATGTTCCGCGTCGGCGGGATGAAGATGGATCCTGAAGAAAGAAGATTGAAGACCCCGCTTGGAAGATGACATCGCCCGGATGGAAGACTTCTTCAGCGCAGCTTGGAAGATGACATCGCCCGGATGGAAGACTTCTTCAGCGCTGCCTGGATGATGACTTCATCGGATGGAAGACTTCTTCAGCGCCCCTTGGAGGATCACTTCCGCCGCTCCGGATCTCCTCTTCGGTTCCATCGGTGGGTCGGCTGGCTGAAGACAACTCAAGGTAGTGTTAGGTTTTTTTAAGGGGGATTTGGGTTAGATTAGGGGTATGTGGGTTTTAATGTTGGGGGGGTTGTATTTTTCTTTTACAGGCAAAAGAGCTGAATTCTTTGGGGCATGCCCCGCAAAAGGCCCTTTTAAGGGCTGGTAAGGTAAAAGAGCTTTGAACTTTTTTAATTTAGAATAGGGTAGGGAATTTTTTATTTTGGGGGGCTTTGTTATTTTATTAGGGGGCTTAGATTAGGTGTAATTAGCTTAAAATTGTTGTAATATTTTTTAAATGTTTGTAACTTATTTTTTTTATTTTTTGTAACTTAGCTTTTTTTATTTTTTGTACTTTAGTTAGTTTATGTAATTGTATTTAATTGTAGTTATTTGTATTTAATTTATTTAATTAATGTAATGATAGTGTAGTGTTAGGTTTAATTGTAACTTAGGTTAGGATTTATTTTACAGGTAATTTTGTATTTCTTTTAGCTAGGTAGTTATTAAATAGTTAATAACTATTTAATAACTATTCTAACTAGCTAAAATAAATACAAAGTTACCTGTAAAATAAATATAAATCCTAAAATAGCTACAATGTAATTATTAATTACATTGTAGCTATCTTAGGGTTTATTTTACAGGTAAGTATTTAGTTTTAAATAGGAATAATTTATTTAAGTGTAGTGTAGTGTTAGGTGTAATTGTAACTTAGGTTAGTTTTTATTTTACAGGTAAATTTCTCTTTATTTTAGCTAGGTAAGCTATTAAATAGTTAATAACTATTTAATAGCTATTGTACCTAGTTAAAATAAATTGAAAGTTACCTGTAAAATAAAAATAAATCCTAAGATAGCTACAATATAATTATTATTTATATTGTAGCTATATTAGGGTTTATTTTATAGGTAAGTATTTAGTTTTAAATAGGATTAATTTAGTTATTAATAGAAATATTATTTAGATTTATTTAATTAATATTTAAGTTGGGGGGTGTTAGGGTTAGGGTTAGACTTAGGTTTGGGGGTTAATACATATATTATAGTTGCGGCGGGGTCAGTGAGCGGCGGTTTAGGGGTTAATACATATATTATAGTTCCGGCGGGGTCAGGCAGCGGTGGTTTAGGGGTTAACATATTTATTATAGCTTGCGGTGGGCTCCGGGAGCGGCGGTTTAGGGGTTAATCATTTTATTAGAGTGGCGGTGGGCTCCGAGAGCGGTGGTTTAGGGGGTAATAACTTTATTTAGTTGCGACGGTGTAGGGGGGACAGATTAGGGGTGTTTAGACTCGGGGTACATGTTAGGGTGTTAGGTGTAGACAGCTCCCATAGGAATCAATAGGATGTCTGGCAGCAGCGAACATGAACTTTCGCTATGGTTAGACTCTCATTGATTCCTATGGGATCCGCCGCCATTGAAAATCAGGTACACTTGGCCGGAAAAGTGCCGAGCGTACCTGCTAGTTTTTTGATAACTAGCAAAAGTAGTCAGATAGTGTGCGGAACATCTGGAGTGACGTAAGAATCGATCTGTGTCGGCGGATCGAAGCTTACGTCACTAAATTCTACTTTTGCCGGTCTCTAGCCTTTGATAACTAAGGCGAATCAGCCTCGCCACAAATACGCTGCGGAATTCCAGCGTATTTGAGGTTGACGGCTTGATAACTACCTCCCTTAGTGTGTAAACCGTAAGGTACCTTACAAATGTCCATTGAAGATTGGAGACACCTCTGAGCTGATGTGCCGCTTCTTTGAGCGTCCGTATGTGTCAAACTCTTTCGCGGCTTAATACAAAACCGCAAGCCCCAGATGCTATTGGCTGTTGGGAGTCACACCCCTCTTTTGATAGGCTGTGAGGGTACACGCTGGATTTTATGCGTGTAAAAGTGTTGAATGCTCTTAAAGAGATATTTGGATGCGGCTGTAATTCTTCTGCTTAGACAAGCTTAAGCATAAAAACTTGCACTATTTGGAGTCCGCTGTAATTGCGGTTATGAAGTTTGCACTTAGTCGTTTGCTGATCAGATCCCTGGTCCTCAAGGTGGCTTTTGCTCCTAAATCATAGAAATTATAGAGTCCACTGGAGGGGCTGGATCGCAGCTTATAAGTGTTAAACGAATGTAGATGTATCCAAATGATGAAGTTGATGGGTCTGGAGTAAATTATACGTGTTTCACCCTCTGAGGGCTTTATCAAGATACTCCAGATAGGTTAGGTGCACCTTTATAAAGGTGATTCTTGCATTCTGATTGGTTAGTGATTGTGGCGATTTGATAGGTTCCATGGAGGCAACACCTTCTTCAATTTAAGGTGGAAACTATAGTTAAAATAATTTCGTCTATAAAGGTGGTAATATAGGTTAAAAACTAGCGGCTAGATTTAGAGTTTTGATCGGAACAGCCAATAGAATGTGAGCTCAATCTGATTGGCTGATCGGATCAGCCAAACGGATTGAACTTGATTCTGATTGGCTGATTCCATCAGCCAATCAGAATTTTCCTACCTTAATTCCGATTGGCTGATAGAATCCTATCAGCCAATCGGAATTCGAGGGACGCCATCTTGGATGACGTCATTTAAAGGAACCGTCATTCGGCTAGTAGGCGTCGGGAGAAGAGGATGTTCCGCGTCGGATGGAAGATGATGGCTCCCGAAGAAAGAAGATTGAAGATGCCGTTGATAGAAGACTTCATCCGGATCATGGACCTCTTCAGCTCCCGCTTGGATGAAGACTTCACCCGGATCATGGACCTCTTCAGCTCCCGCTTGGATGATGACTTCAGCCGGATCATGGACCTCTTCAGCTCCCGCTTGGATGAAGACTTCAGCCGGATCATGGACCTCTTCAGCTCCCGCTTGGATGATGACTTCAGCCGGATCATGGACCTCTTCAGCCCCCCGCTTGGGCTTGGATCAGGACATCGGAGGAGCTCTTCTGGACCGATCGGTGAACCTGGTATGGTGAAGATAAGGTAGGAAGACCTTCAGGGGCTTAGTGTTAGGTTTATTTAAGGGGGGTTTGGGTTAGATTAGGGGTATGTGGGTGGTGGGTTGTAATGTTGGGGGGGGGGTTATTGTATGTTTTTTTTACAGGCAAAAGAGCTAAACTTCTTTGGGCATGCCCCGCAAAGGGCCCTGTTCAGGGCTGGTAAGGTAAAAGAGCTTTGAACTTTAGTAATTTAGAATAGGGTAGGGCATTTTTTATTTTGGGGGGCTTTGTTATTTTATTAGGGGGCTTAGAGTAGGTGTAATTAGTTTAAAATTGTTGTAATATTTTTCTTATGTTTGTAAATATTTTTTTATTTTTTGTAACTTAGTTCTTTTTTATTTTTTGTACTTTAGTTAGTTTATTTCATTGTAGTTATTTGTACATATTGTATTTAATTAATTTATTGATAGTGTAGTGTTAGGTTTAATTGTAGGTAATTGTAGGTATTTTATTTAATTAATTTAATGATAGTATAGTGTTAGGTTTAATTGTAACTTAGGTTAGGATTTATTTTACAGGTAATTTTGTAATTATTTTAACTAGGTAACTATTAAATAGTTCTTAACTATTTAATAGCTATTGTACATGGTTAAAATAATTACAAAGTTGCCTGTAAAATAAATATTAATCCTAAAATAGCTACAATGTAATTATAATTTATATTGTAGCTATATTAGGATTTATTTTACAGGTAAGTATTTAGCTTTAAATAGGAATAATTTATTTAATAAGAGTTAATTAATTTCGTTAGATTTAAATTATATTTAACTTAGGGGGTGTTAGTGTTAGGGTTAGACTTAGCTTTAGGGGTTAATACATTTATTAGAATAGCGGTGAGCTCCGGTCGGCAGATTAGGGGTTAATAATTGAAGTTAGGTGTCGGCGATGTTAGGGAGGGCAGATTAGGGGTTAATACTATTTATTATAGGGTTAGTGAGGCGGATTAGGGGTTAATAGCTTTATTATAGTAGCGGTGCGGTCCGTTTGGCAGATTAGGGGTTAATAAGTGTAGGCAGGTGGAGGCGACGTTGAGGGGGGCAGATTAGGGGTTAATAAATATAATATAGGGGTCGGCGGTGTTAGGGGCAGCAGATTAGGGGTACATAAGGATAACGTAAGTAGCGGCGCTTTGCGGTCGGCAGATTAGGGGTTAATTATTGTAGGTAGTTGGCGGCGACGTTGTGGGGGGCAGATTAGGGGTTAATAAATATAATACAGGGGTCGGCGGTGTTAGGGGCAGCAGATTAGGGGTAGATAAGTATAACGTAGGTGGCTGTCGGCAGATTAGGGGTTAAAAAATGTAATCGAGTGGCGGCGATGTGGGGGGACATCGGTTTAGGGGTACATAGGTAGTTTATGGGTGTTAGTGTACTTTAGAGTACAGTAGTTAAGAGCTCCGGCGTTAGCCCAAAAAGCTCTTAACTCCTGACTTTTTTCTGCGGCTGGAGTTTGGTCGTTAGATTTCTAACGCTCACTTCAGACACGACTCTAAATACCGGAGTTAGAAAGATCCCATTGAAAAGATAGGATACGCAATTTACGTAAGGGGATCTGCGGTATGGAAAAGTCGCGGCTGAAAAGTGAGCGTTAGACCCTTTCCTGACTGACTCCAAATACCGGCGGTATCCTAAAACCAGCGTTAGGAGCCCCTAACGCTGGTTTTCACGGCTACCGCCAAACTCTAAATCTAGGCCTAAATTTGTATGTGATCGTTAAACAATTATCTTGCTAAAAAGCAAGATAAGCAGTATGCGACAATGATTAGTAACCTATATATTAAGGTGATAAAATAAAATAAACAAACATTAGATGCCTGTGTTGATTCAAAACATGAAATGAGGTATAGCTAATATCAGGGATGATAGATGTATTAAAAATGCATATATATGTATTACTAATCCTGGACCTAATAGAATGAACTTCTATAAGATTGGAAATGAAAACATTTAATTCAATAAAATGCATAAATGTAGATTATCTCATAAATGAATCAGAATTAATATGGGAATATATATGGGTAAAGGTGTATATATATATATATATATATATATATATATATATATATATACATATATCCACATATGCATATATATAAATAAATACAAGCATCACTAAAAGACAACTCACAATTGAAATGCCAATAAGTACTAAAGGGGGACAAAGATAATTATCCACACGTTATATATATAAAAAAATTAATTTATAAAAATATGGAGATTTCTAATTCTGAATTTAATCCTAGGGGCTATAGATGAAATTATTTTAACTATAGTTTCCACCTTAAATTGAAGAAGGTGTTGCCTCCATGGAACCTATCACATCGCCACAATCACTAACCAATCAGAATGCAAGAATCACCTTTATAAAGGTGCACCTAACCTATCTGGAGTATCTTGATAAAGCCCTCAGAGGGTGAAACGCATAGAATTTACTCCAGACCCATCAACTTCATCATTTGGATACATCTACATTTGTTTAACATTTATAAGCTGCGATCCAGCCCCTCCAGTGGACTCTATAATTTCTACGATTTAGGAGCAAAAGCCACCTTGAGGACCAGGGATCTGATCAGCAAACGACTAAGTGCAATCTTCATAACCACAATTACAGCGGACTCCAAATAGTGCAAGTTTTTATGCTTAAGCTTGTCTAAGCAGAAGAATTACAGCCGCATCCAAATATCTCTTTAAGAGCATTCAACACTTTTACACGCATAAAATCCAGCGTGTACCCTCACAGCCTATCAAAAGAGGGGTGTGACTCCCAACAGCCAATAGCATCTGGGGCTTGCGGTTTTGTATCAAGCCGCGAAAGAGTTCGACACATACGGACGCTCAAAGAAGCGGCACATCAGCTCAGAGGTGTCTCCAATCTTCAATGGACATTTGTAAGGTACCTTACGGTTTACACACTATGACTGTTGCACACCAAAGAGTGGCTAAATTTATCCAGTTTTAACTTTTCATTGCCCTACTCCTTGAAAGGCAAATAGACTGCCTATAAACATACATGCTTAGTTCCTACAGGGAGACGTCCCTATTTTTTAATTCATATGTATTCGTTTTATATGTTTTAAGAATATTAAATAAGATTATTTTTTATCTATCACATCTTCATTTTTCTTTTACGGACACCATTTATATTGTCTGTATATACAGACCTGTCTTTTGAACACATATCTTAAATGAAACACGTCTATAGATTTCCTCTATATATATTTTATTCACTTATTCAGCTTTTCTCATAGAGACCTTATAACGTTGACCCACCCAGGAAAATTGCTTACACACTATACTTAGATAAGTTATAACTTTAAAACAGTAGTATAAATCCTACCTTATTTTCTTATAAGCGCCAGTGGTTTTCTTCATTTGCACATTATATTCTCACTTAAACTACTGAGGAGGAGTAGTTTCTTTCCGCTAGGCATTTAGGATTTATAGCCAGCGCCAACCCTCCTCTCTTCACATCACTATATATGTGTTTATATGTGTAGATATGTATGTAAATACTGTACATATATTCACATTTAAACATAAATACACATGTATAGACATACATATACATAAACATATACATACACATGTACATAAATATACGTGTGCTTGTACAGTTGCATTTACTTTAGACTTGTAATACAAGTGCCACTTGTAATCTAGCTCAATAGTTTAACCTTGACAAAGAGGCTAATTTCTAAGGGCGCAATGATCTATAAGTCTCTGGGCTGGCGAGATAAATAAAGAATGTTTACTAATGCTTCTGTTTCCCTAGTGGAATGATCTAAAGCCTTTTTAAACTGAAAATAGGGTGTCTCGCTAAGGGGCGTATACTGCATTTTCATATGGGGAGGAGATGTGTATATTACAAAAGTGCACAATAAAATTTGTATTTTAAAAATATTACTAAACAAATAATTGAGCCATTTACACAAAAATGCGCAGGAAAAAAAATGGTATTGTTAAGGTGCATCAAAAATCGCAACAAAATCATTCAACAAAAATTGTATTTTATAAAAAATGTAAAATTTGTATGTACATTACACAGGCATAAATTGTATTAAATATGCACAGCGTAAATCCTAATTTAAAGTGTCAGTAAACCTTAAAAATAATGTTATATAATTCTGCACATAGTGCAGAATTATATAACATTATATTAGCCAAACTTTATAAAACCTAATGTATCCTTTTAATTTTTAAAAAAAAACGCTGTTTTACAGACCCGCTCTCTGTACTCTGCTGAGTGGGTCTGTTATATTCACACAGCGCATCGGGCCAGCTGTATAGTCACAGCCCGGCCCGACCGCGCCATAAGACTAAGTGCAGCTCGCTCCTGCTCTGTCTGACGGGTCGGGCTGGGCTGTGACTATACAGCTGGCCCGATGCGCTGTGTGAATATAACAGACCCGCTCAGCAGAGTACAGAGAGCGGGTCTGTAAAACAGCGTTTTTTTAAAAAAATTAAAAGGGTACATTAGGTTTTACAAAGTTTGGCTATTATAATTTTATATAATTCTGCACTGTGTGCAGAATTATATAACATTATTTTTTAAGGTTTACTGTCCCTTTAAGTATACTGGATGTGCAAAAAAACACACAGAAATCTGTACTTATAAGTGCAAAACACAAAGCGTAATTGTTTTGTTTTTTCATAAAATGGACTGAACTTGGGCGTATATGAAATTGTCTCTCTAATCGCAGCGTAATTCTGTAAAGATTTTTGCACTACAGATCTCGTAGTTTTTTCTGCAAGCTAGAAGGTAGCAAGCTTTTCTGAACACACTCATAATAATTATAACACTAATAGACAAATGCATTCATATGAAAATATAAGCAATTGTAAGATGCTATACGCAAAAAGCAGCGTAATGTGATTTATATTGACTGCAAGATTTGCTTTTTAAACTGCGCCCCCTGCTCACTGCTAACTTCGCTCTACGGAGCAAAGTGACCCTTTTCAGCAAGCTCCATTACTCTCAATTTGAGACATCTCGCCACTTGCAGGGACTGCCCCTTTTTACATTAATTTCACCAGGCCAGCCTCACGAGGGTCAGCGAAAAAAAAACACGTCTGATCTGGCGAAGTATATATCTTTGGGTCCATAGTTACAGTCATCTCTAGAGCAAGAATGCATTATTCTGGTGAGGAAATGACAACAAGCATATATGCATAGCTATATCCCAGTAGTGCATTGTTGTTCCTGAAAATACCTAGATATGCTTTTAAAAAAGGATACAAAGAAAACAAAGTAAATTTGATAATACAAGTAAACTGAGAAGTCTCTTAACATTGAATTATCTATCTGACAGTAGCAGGGTTGGTACTCATCATGTTATTTTTCTCCTCCTGTGACTGCAGCTGTCTTCAAAGTTGTTCTCTTATTTTAAGGGGATATTTTGGTCAAAATTTAAATACACTTAGATGAATAGAACCATATTTAAAATATACTTGTCTAGGCAAAATGATTCTAGAAAAAGTTATCACTGTTTTAATGTTAACATTTTTCTCTGCGTGTGCATGTGAAGCATAGCTAGATATTGTCAGTGTACCAACATTTTAAATATTGCAGCTGCTACAATCACCAGTGGGGCTTGTATCATGCCAGCAATGAACAATTTGAGTCATCAGATGGGACAAGCACGTAGGCTCTCTGAGCAAGTGCTGTGTTTAAAATGCTGGTGCATGGAGCATACTTAAATACACTTTTGAAACAGCTATAGCTTTTACTAGAAGCATTTTGGCTAATACTTGTATATTACAATAATGCTTATATTCAAAACTAAGATGGAACCCCTGTACATTTCAATTTAGTCTGGAATATCCCTTTAACTCCTTAAACGTATTAGTTAGTGATGCAACAATACGTGTGCTGCAAAATGGCGGCACCCAGTATAAAATGCAGAGCTTTACCAGCTGGATTCTGTAATGAGGTAAAATAAGAGAGCGGCTGCAGGTACATGAGGAAAAACAATAGAATTGTGAGTAGTAACCGGCTACTGTAGTTGTACCCAGTTGTTCAATGCCCTTTAACCCTAGATAACCATAGCTGAATTTAAATTGGTGACTGTTAATCATTTCTGGTTGGCCCATAGCTTGCCTACTAAAAATATAAAACTATTTGCCAATTTACAAAGCTGTCAATATTAATTTTGTTCTCACCAAATTGCATTAAAAGACCACACAATGCAGTAGAATTGGAATTTTGTTTAAAATTGTATGTTCCGTGTAAACCATGAAAGAAAGAAAAAAATAGTTTCATATTCTTTTAAAGGGACACTTATGAGTGTTATGATTCAGATAGAGCATGCAGTTTAAAGACACTTTCCAATTTACTTCCACTATCAAATGTGTGTGTCTTTTTATATATACACTTTGGCCTCGCTTCCATTGAGTTGTTAAAAATGGAGCCGTAAGCTACCGAAGCGTCCGACAGCTAAAAGTAATTTACGGCTCCATTTTAGTACCAGGTTTCCATTGAAAAGATTAGCGTGTTGTACGCAGTCGCTCTTTTCGTGTAGCTGTAAGCTAACGTTGTGTTAACGCTTCCATTTGATGTCGGATTTCTTGAAAATCAATTAGTTGCTAAGGTAACCCGACCTTACGCTATAGAATTTACGTTTAACGTCCGTGCTTCTTACCTGTGATCGCCTCTCAAGAAAAATAAAGATACACTTATCCATATTTTTAATAATCAAATATTATTTTTTAATATAATTATATTTTCCACTTCATAAATATAAGTAATATGTATTGCTGCCCTAGGAATAGGTCTAGTTTGCATTCTGTAGCTATGTTCTTACATATATTATTATATTTAAATATATACTGATATTTCTATTAGAATATAAGTTTAACTATTCCTATACATGAGACAACAATAAAAATTACTTATAACAATTTATTTCTACATTAAAACACTTGCATTATTTGCAAGTTTTATAATTTCAATAGAAAATAGGCCTCAAAAAGCACAATTCTCCTCTTTTACACCTAGTTGAGCTGGGTGTAATATTTCTCAATGTATCGACAGCCTCCGACAGTGTATTAACGGTTTGCGCTTTCATTGGAAAACTGGTATAATTTATCGATTTACGGCTTCTATTACTTTCTATGGGACGCAAAGATCTTTTCGGCAGCCGAAGAACGGCTATCGATATTGAGGTATAACGCTCCATTGGAAACAGTTGATAAACGATATTGCTTCCGACAGCATATTTAACAGTTTGCGAGTGCACGCAAACTGAATTACGACTCAATGGAAGAGAGGCCTTTCTTGGGAACAAGATCCTACTGAGCATGTGCACAAGCTCACAGGGTATAAGTGTACTAGTCTGTGATTGGCTGATGTCTCTCACATGATAGAGGGGGGCTGGAAAATGGGAGAAAAAATAAATTTGTCAGACAAAAAAAATCTACTGCTTATTTGAAATTCAGAGTAAGTGTTATTACCTTGTCTTTTAATTATGTACTTGTTAATTATGTAATTTTACAATTTGCTCCATTCTTTTAGTATCATTTGTTGAAGCAGCAATGCAGTACTGGGACCTAGCTGAACACATCAGCTGAGACAATGATAAGAGGCATTATGTGTGCAGCTGGCTCCCAGTAGTGCACTGCTGCTCCTGGGCATACCTAGGTATGCTTTCAATAAAGGATGCCAAGAGAAAAAGTAAATTAGATTGTAGAAGCAAGAGAAAAAAATAAAAACATTTGATAAGAGAAGTAAATTGGAAAGTTTCATACTCTATATGACTTTACTTTAAATGAAAATGGTTGTAGCGTTACATTGATGACATTTTCATGCACCTGTAAAAAAAGAATAAGGAAATAAGTAAAATTACAGGGAAATAGAAGCTGAAACACTTTTACCCCAGCTGAATTGGTTCATATTTAGTGGCTCAGTTTTAGCATAATCAATGCAAACCCAGTCTGTGGGCTAGATCACAAATTTGCCCGTTTGCGGGCGAGTGATAATTAACCAGTCATTCCAATTTTCTAAAAGTGCCCCAAATGCACTCAAAATAGAGTGCGTTATAGTTATAAAAAAAAAGTACAAAATAACTGCACTAGGCAGTTTTGGTGCTTTAAAGTTGGCAGGTGTGGGGTGTTAGTATTTAGAAAAAAATGGCAATGAAAAATGCCTTTACATTGCGGTCTATGGGAACTGGCTATATATAAACATGTTAACACATAAATATATATGTATATATTCATATACATATATATTTAAAAATGCTGCCCATTGCTGCGTTACATACCCCCTTCCCTGCGTGAGGTTCTGATGCCGTCTCTGACGGCATCAGGACGAGGCTTCTATTGGAGCCTATGGAAGCACGATCTTGTAAGCGCAATGCTTCCTTGCAATACGAGCTTGCATTCGCATTGCAATTTACTTATAATACCAGCACACATTATCATGCGCTGGCATTACAGAGTAGAGCATTAATATTGCTTGCACGCAAGCGATATTTAGTGCTCCGCTTGTAATCTAACCGTGTGTGTTTAAATCTACAATTAAATAATTAATTAAAAAAGCTTTAGATTGATAAAACATATTGGTGCAATAAAAAAGTTTCGTAATAAATTTAAAACTGTTTAAATACATAAAAACAAATTAAAAACTGGTAAAATGCATTAAAATCGTATAAGGTATAGAAGGATAAAGTCATTTTATTACTGCTGTAAATTTTAATTTTTTTTCCACCTAGTTTTATTACTGTCATTGATGTGAGTCATCTTCATAACCTTTGTAGGACAGATTTCATGACTGTGTTTGTATGTGTATATTTATGTTTGTGCTTTGCAACCATGTACTTAATCTTCCTAGCAATAAGTTTCAGCATCACATGAATAGATGGTCTAATCCTATATTTCATGTGTGGAATTAAGAAGCACCATATTACTTTTGGTTTGTTCACCTTCATGTGAAAAAGATAAACAGCATCGATGAAGGCATGAACTTTGATACAATCCATAAAAACAATCTATCAACTGCTTTTCGCTGCCACAAAGCTTACCCATAGCTTGAAGACTATTAGGTAAATAATATACAGCCTCTTTTATTTACTATGTTGACACATAACTCATAGATTGTAAGCTCTTTTGGGCTTGGGTTCATTGTACTTGATATTAACTTTGGAAAAACAGTAGAGCAAACAAAATGCTAACCACACAAAAGAACTTATATATATTTCATCTTCTAAATATATATTCTTTTACTATCGCTGTACAAATGCTACACAATGTCAGTTGCTCCCCCTGCTGGATCAGTACTAACAGTACAGTTTTACTAGGGATGAATGTGAGGTTTTACAGTTACCTATTTGCTTTTAATCTGTAATTTTTATTTTGTTTAGGAGATTAAAAATACGGAGAATTACATAGAATTTAAGATATTCTTTGATTTATATACAGCATTAAAGGGACATGATGGGGCTCTACTAAGATACTAGATAAGGGGTGTCAAACCTTTTTGAAATGACATAATGATAACTAGACATGTGCAGCCGCCAAAAATTCGGTTCGGTTCGGATCGATTCGGACCGATTCGAATTTCGGTTCAGATCGATTCGAATTCGGAAGAAATTGAATGAATTTGTTTCGGATTTCGTGTGAAATTCGGTTCAGTTCGATTTGGTTAGATTCGGTTCGAATCGATTCGGATTTTTCGGAATTTCGGCACTGTTAAGTGGGATGTGCTGTGTATTACACTAGTATACTGTACAATACTAGTGTAATACATGGCCATCCGAATCCATCCGAATAAATTCGAATCGATTCGGATTTATTCGGTAGATTCGGCACTGCCACAATTCTGAAATTCAAATCGATCCGAATTCCAAATTTGGCAAAATTAGTCCGAATTTCGATTTGGACCGAACCGAAACGCACATGTCTAATGATAACCTTCTAAATATTCTCTCAAGTGCCCATGGTACCTTTTTTAAAGTTTAAAGGGATAATAAAAAAAGATTACAGTTATTACTTTTAATTTTAAATCTATAATATATTGTATATCAAGAATTAACCCCGTCGTAGCTTAACTATTTCACAACCCTATGTTAGAGCTTTTTTAGCTGTTGAATTACACAAATCAAGAGGTACCGACATAAATCATGAGCATGCATTTTTAGAAAATAACTTTAGCTTGCAGAAATATCGTAATATAGGAAAATGCCACCATAGAAAATGTAAAAAAAAAGACATATATGGAAAATATCAGTCATTATTTTCTAAATATTTCCAACACACATTTTATTGTCGCACATTTATCATCAATTTGCCTTCCCTAAACACCAAAATGTAGGATTTAATACATATATTGTTCAATAAATATTAATCAAAAATCAGAAGGTAAAATGTATATTTTTGTCACTTTGCACCATCTGCAATTTATGCAAAAAATTATAGGTCTAAAATATCTAACTATAAAAATATTAGATTAGTTTTAAAATAACACAAAAAGTTGATTTTCCAGAGAGGTGGCTTAATCAATTTTATTGAGGTATGCATGCTCCCACTGCTGTCCAAATTCTCCCATTGCAGCAAAAAAGAAAATAAAAAATGAAAAATTGGAAAATGAAAACATAAAAAATGACCCTATATAGAATTTCACAAAATATCATCCATTATTACATTCATGCAATTCTGCAATTGATTTTTATTCCTAAATTTTGTATTAGCACAGAGTAAACTGGAGCTATGAGCCCCAACATCAACCACACTACAAAATGAGTCTAGAGGTTACATCCTGGTTATTATTACGGCTATGACGATCTCATGGTAGCTATAATGACATTAAACTCCTTATTTGAATTGTGGAACACCACTTTATCAAATTTCATATATTTCTATAGTGAGGGAGAAATAAAGGTCTCTTACAAATCACCAGTACAACCAAAATAGATCCAGTGCTGAGAGGTATTTGTCATTGCTATGGAATGACAACTGACCACACATTTGAAAGAGCAAGATTGCTTCTTTCAATGTCTCATTTACCTATTTATTGTGAAGGGAAGGGGCAACATATATCTATGGTTCTGTTAGGTAATCACTGTTGTGAGCATGTCACCCAGCATTTTTGTAAAAAAATGTTTGCCCTATTGTTGTGCTTATTTTGGGTGCTACTGTCCCTTTTATAGGACAGAGCACTGTAAAAGGCACCTAGTATATCTATGGCAGCCTAGTCATCTCTATGGCAATCATCTGCTATTCAAAGTGACACGAGACCCATCATTTAATAATAGGTAATCTCTTCTTTCAGGTGACAGATATTGTGTGTTTGTGCTGTAGCTCCCCCATGCAGTCTATACATTCGGTACGACAATCATCTACTAATGAGAGGGGTATGAGACATCACATTGTAAAGAGGAGGCTCTCATTTTTCCAGACTGGGCTCATCAAAAACTGCACAGGGTTGGGGAGCGCTTCCGGGCTGCGGCCAAGATGGCTGACTTACTTCGAAGCTGCAATGAAACTCTGATGAATCCATTGCATATCAGCAGATAGTGACACCATGGAGAAGTTAATTTTATAGTTCCTGATAGAACTACAGTTGCTGCTCACAGTGATCAAAATTGGCGGCTATCCTTCCAGTTTTAAGTACCAGAACGGTGATACCTACAGCAGCAGCACAAGTGCATCTGTGGCCTCTGCCTACCCCCCCCCCCCCATTTCACCAGGGTAAAATAGCTAGTTTGAGCTATAACCTCTACACTACTATCCATACAATGGAGCCTATGGAACAAGCTTTGCTAACAGCTTTAGACCGTTTCCTAGTTCTTCACTTTGAAAAACAAATTAAGGCAGCCTGGGAAAGCACCAATAAGATTGAGAAGCTAGACACTGCACTGAAACATCAGACGGAGCCACCAGAAGTGATAAGTTCTTACCAACCTGAGTCTTGGCAGACTTTTGAAATGGCTCAAAATACGGTAACATACCCACCTGCTCTAGTGTACAGCACACTGTTGTTGAATGCCGCTGGTGGATCAGACATGTCGGAGAGTGTTTCAGGAGGAGAGTCATGCTGTGATATCGCACTATCCGACTATTGAAACAAATGTGACCCAAAATGTTGCTGTGGCTGGGACAATGGTTGGCAATATGGAAAAGCCGCTACCTAGTTCAGTGCTGCATCTAAGTGAGAAGGAAAATCGATGGTGGAGCCCGCCGCCCGGTCAGACCTTTGATTATAACACATATAACACATTATAGGACACATATTAAGGAATTAAAACTCTGGTGGGACATAGAATTCTTAGAACAATATCTGGAAGAGAAAAGAATTCCCAGAGGTTTGAGAATGAAAAAGTTCTCGGCATTTCACAGGGAATACCCAGAATTTATGTCTACATGGAATGAATCTCTGTCAGATTGCTCCCTAATATTAATGGAGAAACTGGTGAAGTTCAAAAAAGAACAAAGAGAAAACATACTAGTTGAAATTGAATCTATGGATAAACAATTGGAGTTATTTAAGGATGACGAAAAACTACTACCCTATCAAAACCAATTAGATGAGATTCTGGAGAAATTGAGTGTGGAGTTGTCGGACCACAAATATAAAAAATATGAAAGGGACTGCAAAGATTATGAACTGGGTATAGTATACAGCTGGAATACTGAGAGGAAGATGCGAAGAAATAAGAATAATAAGCAGAAAAATTTCAACCAAAATAAAAACAAAGATAAGAACCCAAGGAAAGTCACTTTTTCAAGCTTTGAAAGTACAGCAGGCTTAAGTGAAACTAACACAAGCTCATCCTCAACAACTGTAATAGATCCAGCTGTACCTACTACTTCCACACCCATTAGAACATCTGCAGACATTGATTCCAAACTGGGAGCTAAACCAAAAAACGGGGAGAATCCAGTGATCAACAACAAAAAAGAAAAACAAAAAGAAAAACCAGAGGAGAATCCAGTACCGGGACTAATGATACCCAGGTATCCGAGCCGACGCACACAATGGAAGAAGAAAAACAACAAAAACGACAAATAATCAACTTATCATCAATTACACTGGATCCTAATGAAATCTCTGTATTAAGCAAAGGACTGGGTTTCTCACCAACTAGGGATTTCAACTTATTTGAAACAATGTTGGACATTAATAAATTTGTCCGTAAAATTACTCTAACTAAACATTTTAGAAATCTAGGTACTGATGATCAGCCCAGTGGCACACAGAAAGACGCAATTACAGTCAATGATACATGTAATTTTAAAGATCTTTGTGACATAGTGTCTTTGTGTGAGCTACAAGATGTTGACCTAGAGATTGGTAGTCATACAAAACAATGTTTGATTAAAGAGTCGAAACCTAGTGTTTTTTATCCAGTGAATGCTAGAAATGATGTCATTGAGCTTTTCCATTCTATTTTGGAACAAGATCTTATCTCTCTGTCAGAGAAAGTAATTGATAATGAAAAGTCAGGCAAACACACTTATAAAAATATAAGTAATAAAGAGACACAGGCATTAATGAATTTAAAAAATAATCAAGATATAGTGATTGTTGACTCGGATAAAGGGGGATCCATTGTAGTCTTAAATAAAACTGATTATCTAAAAGAAGCCTATAGGCAATTGGATGACATTGATACTTATAAAAAAATGACATTTAATCCTACAAACAAATTCCAGAAAGAATTAAGACATCTTTTGGATTTGGGGCTGGAGAACGCCATACTCACAACCAAAACATGTGATTTTGTCTTTGTTGAGAACCCAAGAGTACCGGTTTTCAAATTTTTACCAAAGATACATAAATCTTTGGTGAATCCCCCAGGGAGACCAATCATTTCTGCGATTGGCTCCCTGGGGGAGAAGTTAGGCCAATGGGTAGATGCCCAGTTGCAACCAATTGTGCAATCGCTACCTGGGTTACTAAGAGATACCAAGCATCTGATCAGGTTGATTCAAAATTTTGAATGGAAAAAGAGTTTTCTTTTTGTCACCATAGATGTAATCTCTTTATACTCATGTATTCCGCATAATCTGGGGCTAAATGCCATGAAAAAAATGCTGGAGAGATATTCTGGATATGATGCTGATTTGATAGAATTTATTCTAATGGCTACATCTTTTCTATTGAACAGAAACCTTTTCATTTTCAATGGAGAATTTTTCATTCAACTTAGGGGCACTGCGATGGGGGCAAAATTTGCCCCCTCGTTTGCAAATCTCTATTTGGCAAATTTTGAAATTCTAAAGATTTTTAGTGAGAGTAACATCTTTCATAACAATATTAAGATGTATACCAGGTATATAGACAATATTTTGCTGGTGTGGGATGGCACTGAGGGAGAACTAAATTATTTCATAGACTATCTCAATTCTAATGATGGCAATCTCAGGTTCACCTTCAGTGCATCCCACAACAGCATTCCTTACCTTGATATATATCTTAGGAATGATGGTCAAACAATATTTACAGAATCATATAGGAAAGAAATAAGTGGTAATACTATCCTTAGGGCAGACTCCTCCCATCCCAAACATTTAAAAAAGGGGATACCAAAGGGCCAATACATTAGACTCAGACGCAACTGTACTAATCTAAGTGATTATTGGAAACATGCCAATGATTTGACAGAGCGCTTGGTAGCCAGAGGTTATGATTTAGAGGACTTAAAAAAACAGTCTAATTTGGTGTCAAGCTTTGATAGAAATAATTTACTAAAAGATCGTATTATTTCAAATTCTGATCAGGGATTGAAACAAAAAAAAGGTATTAATTTTGTCACCAAATACAGTAGACAATTTGGAGATATCTGCAATATAATCAAAACAAGATTGCCATTGCTGGAGAGAGATGCTGATCTCAGGTTGATATCTGGTAATTGTAATTTTGTTGCTAGCAGATCTGATACTATAGGTGACAAAATAAGAAAGAATTTCTCTTCCAAAATCAAAACCAGGGAGAATACAAAAAATAACTGGCTACCAACTAATATTGGCTTTCATAAATGTGGTACTAAACCTTGCAAATGCTGTGACTATGCACTTGTAGGCAATAGCTTCAAATCTATGCAGACTGGGATTTCCTATAAAATAAGAGAATCTATCAACTGTAATTCTGTGTATGTAATTTATCTTATAACTTGCTCATTTTGCAATTTTCAATACGTTGGCCTTACTTCAAGGAATCTCAAAGATCGAATAAGAGAGCATCTTTTGTCATTGGAAGCAGAGGTTCCAAAGACTCCAGTTGCAAAACATTTCTTTACACATACCAATGGACTTGCTCACTTTCAATTTCAGGGGATTGAGCAAGTCACATTGGGAGCCAGAGGAGGAGATAGATATCAGGCCTTATCAAAAAGAGAAATATTTTGGATTCACACTTTAAAAACGGGTCATCCACTGGGAATAAATAAAATTAGCGATGTCAAACTTTTCATAGATAGGAGCTGATTTATATTTATGAATTACACACTGCAGAAAGATAGGTGTTATTTTGGCCAGTCTGACCCCTTGCAAACATTTTACAATTTATGCTATTTCAGAATCTAGTGTCTTTCTAATTCAAAATTAATGTTTCCTTCGTATGTGCCTTTTCAGGAATATGTAATCAAACATTGAATTGTTGGCTCAGTTACTTGCTTAAAGTTATTTATCCATCTTTTTCTTGTTTATTTTTTGACTGATAAAGTCTTGGTGATGACCCTTAGACTACATTTTGCATTTATCTTATATACTCTAACGGCAATGGGTTAACTCACCTTTATTTCATTATTATTATTATTAAACTTTAGCAAGTTTTAACATCAGATTATAGGCGTAACTCTTTTAAATAAATTGTTACGATTTAAAATGTTCCCAAATAAGAGTTTATTCTAAACATTCAAATTTTATATTTTGAATCATACTTTGTTCTTTATTTTGTATTTTTATTTTTTGTGCTGTTATCTCTTAGGAACCCAATTGGTTCAGTCACACTTAAATAATGTATAATATGTTAATGGAATTGAATGAGTTAAAGGGTGGGTGTTTTCTGCACTTACCTAGCTTCTATGTGATTGGACTTTTTTTGTGTACCTGTATGTTTAAAACAGCAGCTTCAGGTGATCTCTGTATGCTCTGATGAACTGCCCGTGAGGCAGGAAACGCGTCAGCAGTGGGGATTTCTATGTGCTGTGCCAGGTCTGTTTTAACGAATTCAATAAAATGATATTTTAACTTATACAATCATCTCTCTCTCTCTCTAAAATCCTATTGACTGAACTGTGAAACTTTGTTGCAATATGGAAAAGCCGCTACCTAGTTCAGTGCTGCATCTAAGTGAGAAGGAAAATCGATGGTGGAGCCCGCCGCCCGGTCAGACCTTTGATTATAACCTGATACATGCCACTCAAAACCACTGGATACATTTGCCTCGACATCCAACCCAGCCAGATTCCGGCCGCGAGGTACAGTGACTTCTCCAGGTTCTTAAGATATTTACCATGGTGCAGGGTATTAAAGGGTACGTGCAGCAGTTCAGGTTAGATTCAGGGGGGGTTCCCCTATCTGCATCGGAGACTGGTGCTTATTTTTTTGGAGTGGACTAGCCAATGTATATTTCCAAAGGACATTGTTTCTCCTTTCACTCCTCTCCTTGGACATTTTATGAATGGCAAACAGTGTAAGGCTATATTCTGCTCCTCGGACGGTTCAATGTTCCCATTGTTTTTATTTTTTTCTGTTTTCAGGTATGCCTTAATCTATGACCGTTTAATTTTTAATGTGAATATTTACCCTTAAAGGACCACTCAATGCAGTAGAATTTTATAATTAACATGTGCATAATAAAAATACAATGCAATAAAAGCTACTCTAAATTTCAAATAAGCAGTAGATTTTTTTTCTGACAAATTTATTTTCTCTCTGATATTCTGGCTCCCTGTATCATGTGATAGACATCAGCCAATCACAGACAAGTATATGTATACCCTGTGAGCTTGTGCACATGCTCAGTAGGATTTTGTTCCCCAGAAAGTGTGCATATAAAAAGACTGTGTAAAATTTGATAATGGAAGTAAATTGGAAAGTGTTTTAAAACTGCATGCACTATCTGAATTATAAAAGATTATTTTGACTTGAGTGTCCCTTTAAGGCATTCTATGGTTAATAAGCGTGGTTCACATTAATGCTATGTTTGTTTTACAGAACCTGTGAACTTCTCAGTTTTAGTTTATTAACTACCTCGCAATTACATGTGAATTGTGTATTTAGGAACATGACTATTTCTACTGTAAAATACATCATACATCTTCCTTGCCTTTGCTAAGATGTATAATCGACACTACGTTACAGGGTTCTTCATTTCTACTCATGCGCCTCAAAATATTTTAGTGTTCTAACTTTAGTCTCTATTTTCATACACTATTTTTCCTATCTTAGGGACGAGATATTTATGCCCTCTATTAGAGACTCAAGATTAGTCTTCATAACTTAATAGAGACAGTGCTAAGCAAGGATCCGATTGTTGTTATTTTTAGTCAAAGCCCAAAGCTATTACTTTCTTTCCTGTTTTTTGCTGGCGCTGCTAGCGGCCACGATCAGTGCAACTAATTAAGGCTTCACTTAATAGCTCCTCTGGGCCCATGTATGTCCTTACGTATCTCTGATTGTTTCATATATTTATTTTATTTTCTTAAAATAGTTATGTTAGGTTTATTTATAGTTTAATCTTAGTTTTTTTTTATTATTTAACGGGTAAGCTTTTATTTATATTAAGATAGTTATATTGTAAATTTAATTTAAAGTATAGGGAATAGTTTAATTTAGTGTTTTGCGATGTGGGGGGCTGGCGGTTTAGGGGTTAATAGTTTTATTATAGTAGTAGCGATGTGGGGGGCCGGCCGTTTAGGGGTTAATAGTTTTATTATAGTAGTAGCGATGTGGGGGCCGGCAGTTTAGTGGTTAATAACTTTATTCAGTGCCGGCGATGTCGGGGGCGATGGATTAGGGGTATTTAGACTAGGGGTCTATGTTATGGTGTTAGGTATTAACATAACTTTCTTTTCCCTATAGACATCAATGGAAATAACGTTATTGCCATTCCGTGATCGCAGGAATTAGTTTTTTTTCCTAACACGTTCTCTCCATTGATGTCTATGGGGAAAACATGCACAAGCACGTCAAGTCAGGCCTTGGGTTTTGTGCGGTATGGAACTTATCGTACCATATTGCACAACAAAAGAAGGTTTTTCAGTAACTTGTAATGGTAACGCAATAAAGAGTGTGATTTTTGCGTTATTTATTCATCCGGTTTAGCGCACAACTTGTAATCTTGGTGTATGTTAGTTATGTTTACCAAATTCTTTAGACCAGATAATAACGGCACTTATATACTCTGAAGATTTGCCATGACTGATAGCTCGCTTCAGTTACTCTGCTTATGTTTGAATGATAATACCCATTTGTATTAAGCCTGTAATTAGCTGTTCAATTACCTCAATAAAAAAAAAAAAATTAAAAAAAATAGTAATTGGAAACACATTAAGGGGGAAAAAAAACGAACAGGGTTGTACCTGGGGTAGGTGAGCACTATTAACTCAGCAGTCACCAGAAAATTTGAGAGAGGATTAGCCCATCAATTAAAAGCGGGAATTCACTTTTTTCACATGAGGTGTCTCATACCCCTCTAATTAAATCAGAGGGGGAAATAGGGTCTTTCTTGGCTTAGGACCTCCATATATCATTTTTCATCTAAAATTGTATTTTGAAGCTAATTATCCATAGAAATGCAAATTTAATTTCTTAATATACAACATACAAAAAAGTAAATCCTTTACAGTATTTAAATATTTCAACTTAAACCCCAAAACATTAGGTACAGTATCTATTTCTGCTAGCTCAAATTCCCTGTTTATCTTATTTTAAAGTTATCAATTATATTCTCCACAAATCTCATCAATTTTCTGATAATATTGTTTTAATTTATTTGTTAAAAAAAAGGTCCTCTTATTTTAATAGGCAAAACTCAGATGCAGAGACTTTATTTATGTAGATAAAGGAGAAAATTCCCTTAATTACAGTTACAAATTACCAAATCCACAATTCCAAAATCCAAACTTTTTCATTAATATTTTTCTTAAAACAAAATAACAACCAGTAAGTCACAATCTTCTCTGTCTGTGTCTTTAAATTTATGGGTTTTTTTGTGTTCTAAAATACAAATAACAGTCTATATTTATTTAAAGGGACAGTCTAGTCCAAAATAAACTTTCATTATTTAGATAGAGAATGTAACATTAAACAATTTTCCAATTTACTTTTATCACCTATTTTGCTTTGTTCTCTTGGTATTCTTAGTTGAAAGCTAAACCTAGGAGGCTCATATGCTAATTTCTAAGCCCTTGAAGGCCGTATCTCCTCTCAGGGCATTTTGACAGTTTTTCACCACTAGAGGGTGTTAATTAATGTGTGAGAAAAAAAATGACCTCACTAGCGCTTTGTCATTTCTTCTATTTATGTTAGTTCATGTGTGTCATATAGATAACACTGTGCTCATGCACGTGGAGTTCAGGTGAGCCAGCTCTGATTGGCTAAAATGGATGTCTGTCAAAAGAACTGAAATAAAGGGGCAATTTGCAGAGACTTAGATACAAGGTAATCACAGAGGTAAAAAATGTATTTATATAACTGTGCTGGTTGTGCAGAACTAGGGATTGGGTAATAAAGGGATTATCTATCTTTTTAAACAATACAAATTCTGGTGTAGACTTTCCCTTTGAAACAACTTGTTTTACCTTTTGGATTACAGCAAATAATTATCTTTCTGATGGTACTATGTATACACAAGTAATAATACAGCTTATACATGCAACCTATGTACATCATTTTTATGACATGTAAACATTATTTATTATCCACTTATTTGAGAGTGGAGTCCTTGGCCTCTAATTATCAAGCCGTCAATTGCAAATACGCTGGAATTCCGCAGCGTATTTGTGGCGAGGCTGATTCACCTTAGTTATCAAAGGCTAGAGACCGGCAAAAGTAGAATATAGTGACGTAAGCTACGATTCGCCGGTCTCAGTCCAACACAGATCGATTCTTACATCACTCCAGATGTTCCGAACGCAAGTTCGGCACAATCTGACTACTTTTGCTAGTTATCAAATAACTAGCAGGTACACTCTGCACTATTCTGACCCAGCGTACCTGGTTTTCAATCCGCCGCCCTGGAGGCAGCGGATCCCATAGGAATCAATGGGAGTCTGAGAGCAGCGAAAGCTCATGTTCGCTGCTGCCCGATATCCCATTGATTTCTATGGGAGATGTCTGCACCTAACACCCTAACATGTAACCCGAGTCTAAACACCCCTAATCTGCCCCCCGTACCCTGCTGCCACCTAAATAAAGTTATTACCCCCTAAACCGCCGCTCCTGGACCCCGCTGCAACTATAATAAATATATTAAACCCTAAACCGCCACTCCCGGACCCCGCCGCCACCTACATTATACCTATTAACCCCTAATCTGCCGCCTCCTATACCGCCGCCACCTTTATTAAAGTTATTAAACCCTATCCTGCGGATCCCGGACTCCGCCGCAACAAAATAAATTGTTTAACCCCTAAACCGCCGCACCCGGACCCCACCGCAACTAAATTAAATGTTTAACCCCTAAACCGCCGCAACTAAATTAAATGTTTAAACCCTAAACCGCCGCTCCCGAACCCCGCCGCCACCTATATTAAACTTATTAACCCCTAAACCTAAGTCTAACACTAACACCCCCCTAACTTAAAGATTATTTAAATAAATCTATATACATATTACAATTATTAACTAAATTAGTCCTATTTAAAACTAAATACTTACCTGTAAAATAAACCCTAAAATAGCTACAATATAACTAATAATTATATTGTAGCTATTTTAGGATTTATTGTTATTTTACAGGCAACTTTGTATTTATTTTAAATAGGTACAATAGCTATTAAATAGTTATTAACTATTTAATAGCTACCTAGTTAAAATAACTACAAAATTACCTGTAAAATAAATCCTAACCTAAGTTACAAATACACCTAACACTACACTATCATTCAATTAATTAATTTTTTTTTAACTACAATTACCTAAAATTAAATACAATTAAATAAACTAAACTATAGTACAAAAAAAAAACACTAAATTACAGAAAGAAATTTTTTTTACAAGAACTTTAAACTAATTACACCTAATCTAAGCCCCCTAATAAAATAAAAAAGCCCCCAAAATATTAAAATGCCATACCCTATACTAAATTACAAAGTAATCAGCTCTTTTCAGCCCTTAAAAGGGCTTTTTGCGGGGCATTGCCCCAAAGTAATCAGCTCTTTTACCTGTAAAAAAAAATACAACCCCCCCAACATGACAACCCACCACCCACACAACCCTACTCTAAAACCCACCCAAACCCCCCTTAAAGAAACCTAACACTAACCCCCTGAAGAGCCCCCTACCTTGAGCCGTGTTCACCCAGCCGGGCCGAATTCTTCATCCAAGCGGGGCAGAAGAGGTCCTCCATCCGGCCGAAGTCTTCATCCAAGCGGAGTCTTCTATCTTCAATCATCCAGAGTGGAGCGGAGCCATCTTCCATCCAGCCGACACGGAGCCATCGTCTTCCAACGATGTCCTAACACCGAATGCCTGGTCCTTTAAATGACGTCATCCAAGATGGCGTCCCTCGAATTCCGATTGGCTGATAGGATTCTATCAGCCAATCGGAATTAAGGTAGGAAAAATCAGATTGGTTGATTAAATCAGCCAATCGGATTGAAGTTCTTTATTTTATTAGGGGGCTTAGATTAGGTGTAATTAGTTTAAAGTTCTTGTAAAAAAAAATTTATTTTCTGTAATTTAGTGGGGGGTTTTTTGTACTATAGTTTAGTTTATTTAATTGTATTTAATGTTAGGTAATTGTAGTTATTTTTTTAAATTAATTTAATGATAGTGTAGAGTTAGGTGTATTTGTAACTTAGGATAGGATTTATTTTACAGGTAATTTTGTAGTTATTTTAACTAGGTAGCTATTAATAGTTAATAACTATTTAATAGCTATTGTATCTATTTAAAATAAATACAAAGTTGCCTGTAAAATAAAAATAAATCCTAAAATAGCTACAATATAATTATTAGTTATATTGTAGCTATTTTAGGGTTTATTTTACAGGTAAGTATTTAGTTTTAAATAGGAATAATTTAGTTAATAATTGTAATATGTATTTAGATTTATTTAAATAATCTTTAAGTTAGGGCGGTGTTAGTGTTAGTGTTAGACTTAGGTTTAGAGGTTAATAAGTTTAATATAGGTGGCGGCGGGGTCCGGGAGCGGCGGTTTAGGGGTTAAACATTTAATTTAGTTGCGGCGGAGTCCGGGAGAGGCGGTTTAGGGGTTAAACATTTAATTTAGTTTCAGCGGGGTCCGGGAGCGGTGGTTTAGGGGTTAAACAATTTATTTAGTTGCGGCGGGGTCAGGTATCCGCAGGATAGGTGTTAATAACTTTAGTATAGGTGGCGGCGGTATAGGGGTCGGCAGATTAGGGGTTAATAGGTATAATATAGGTGGCGGCGGGGTCCGGGAGCGGCGGTTTAGGGGTTAATATATTTATTATAGTTGCGGCGGGGTCCAGGGGCGGCGGTTTAGGGGGTAATAACTTTATTTAGGTGCGGGGGGCTCCGGGAGCGGCGGTTTAGGGGTTAATACATATAATGTAGGTGGCAGGGGGGTCCAGGAGCGGCGGTTTAGGGGGTAATAACTTTATTTAGGTGCGGGGGGCTCCGGGAGCGGCGGTTTAGGGGGTAAAACACTATAGTTTAGTGTGGGTGCTTAGTGAAAGGCTAGCAAGAAAGCTGCGAAGAAGCCGATGAGCAGCAAGATCGATGACTGTCAGTTAACAACAGTCCGCTGCTCATAGCTCCGTACTTGGTGCACGGCTTCTTGACAGCTTTCTTGATAACTTTGGCGAAGGTATTCAGGTCCGCGGCGGCGATGGTAGGCGAGCTTAGGTGAGCGTATTGGGCCGGCGAATGCAGGTAAGTAGATGGCTTGATAACTAGAGGCCCTTGCCTTGAAAGTTAAATGAAGTATTGAAGCAGGTAAGTACGCTATCTTTATTTGAAATAGAAGTCATCTAAGCTAAGGAGCCAGACCGTTTTTGTTCAGAACACTGGACAGCACTTGTTTATTGGTGGGTGAATTTATCCACCAATCAGCAAGAACAACCCAGGTTGTTCACCAAAAATGGGCCGGCATCTAAATGTACATTCTTGTTTTTCAAATACAGATACCAAGAGAATGAAGAAAATGTGATAATAGGAGTAAATTTGTTTAAAGTTGCTTAAAATTGCATGCTCTATCTGAATCACAAAATAAAAAAATTGGGTTCAGTGTCCCTTTAAGGTTAAATACTTACCTATAGCAAGGTGGGGAGCAGGGCTAATTCAACACTTCCTCACAGAGTCCAGGGCCACACTAATAGGAGGGGGCTGCGAATCCCAGAGGATTCACTAAAGGACCTTCTCCTTTAGCGCAGGATCCAGCTGTACTAATCCTCATATTAGCGCAGCCCTGGACACTAAAGAATGCTCAGATTAGCTTGGCTCCCCACTGCGCTATAGGCAAGTATTTAACCTTTAAAATCTAATTTTAAGGATAATGAATATATATATACTATATATATATATATATATATATATATATATACATACACACTAATGAATTGTATTAGTATATATGTGTTATTCTTTAAATTAGTGCATTCATTCAAATATTTATTTTGTTACAATGAAATGAAAATTAATATATTCGTCACGAATGTGAATGTTTCTTAAAGGACCAGTAAACACAGCAGATTTGCATAATCAACAAATGCAAGATAACAAGACAATACAATAGCATTTACTCTGAATTTAAAATGAGCAGTAGATTATTTTCTAACACATTTCAAAGTTATGTATATTTCCACTCCCCCTATACCATGTGATAGCAATCAGCCAATCACAAATGCATATACGTATAGTCTGAGTTCTTGCACATGCTCTGTAGGAGCTGGTGACAAAAAAGTGTAAATATAAAAGCCTGTGCACATTTTTTTTAATGGAAGTAAATTGGAAAGTTGTTTAAAATGACATGCTGTATCTGAATCATGAAAATTTAATAAACCTGAGTGTCCCTTTAACAGATATTTTATTTATTTATTCCACCAGTGAATAAGTGCTTATATGCGATTTAAATAAAATATATATATATATATATATATATATAATTATTATTATTAGTTTATTATTTTCTTTGCTTTTAGTATTGTTTTATGTTAAGATTACAGTCCTTGCAAAAGTTATGACTATAAAATGACACTCCTAATGCCACACGTTTTACTCTAAAATCCATTTTTATACAGAAAATTTAGCTCCAAAGCTTTAAAGGGACAGTAAAGTCAAAGTTAAACTTTCATGATTCAGACAGAACATGCAATTTTTTATCAATATTCCAACTTCTGTTATCTATTTGGTTTGTACTCTTGGTATTCCTTTGTTGAAAGCAGACCTAGGTAGGCACTGGAGCTGCATTGTACCAGTGGATGCTAGCTGCTTATTTGAGGCTGAACATTTGTGCCTCTTGTCATTGGCTCACCCAATGTGTTCATCTGGCTCCCAGTAGTGCATTACTGCTTTTCAACAAAGGATACCAAGAATATGAAGCAAATTTGATAACAGAAGTAAAATGAAAAGTTGTTTAAATTGTATGCTCTGTCTGAATCATGATAGAAACATTTTGTGTTTCACCCCTTTAAGGCATAACATGGATAAGAAGTGTACAGTAATAAACACCAGTCACAACACTTAGTAGAACTAGTTAGGTGATTGATTTCTGGTCACTACTGGAGACAAAAAAATAACTAATTAATTCTATGTTTAAAGGATATGGGGAGCTGGTAATTAACATAGAATTGTATATATAGGCCCCTATTTATCAAAATTGTTGCGGACCTGATCCGACAGTGCGGATCAGTTCCGCAACACCTCGCTAAATGCGGAGAGCAATACGCTCTCCGCATTTAACATTGCACCAGCAGCTCACAATAGCTGCTGGTGCAAAACGTCGCCCCCTGCTGACTCACGGCCAATCGGCCGCCAGCAGGGAGGTGTCAATCAACCCGATCGTATTCGATCGGGTTGATTTCCGGCGATTCTGTCCGCCTGCTCAGAGCAGGAGGACAGGGTTATGGAGCAGGCGGTCTTTAGACCGCTGCTTCATAAGTTGTGTTTCTGGCGAGTCTGAATACTCGCCAGAAACACGGCCCTTCAAGCTCCATACAGAGCTTGATAAATGGGCCTGGATTTTCTTCACATAAACTAAGCTTCAAGGTTCCCATAAATAGTGCACAGTGAAGCACTGGCAGATGGCTCGCTTGGGCAGTAATCACACAGGGAAGTGTTTATCATAAATACTTGTTTATGTAAACTCACAAAAACACTTGATACCTGTGTATGTTACGCATGTTTAGCATAGATGATATGGTTGCTCATCTGACGCCAAAGTACCATAGTTCTCTGTAGAAAAAAACAGAATGAATCCCCAATGAAGAATAAAGACACACATACCCGAGTCATGAATCATATATTTTAATGAGCAGTTATTTCTAATATAACAACATTGTCTATTACAATCTAGTATGTTTTACTAGTATAAAGGCTAGACAGAATGTCTAACAAGCTTCTATTGACCCATAGGGTCTCATCATTAGAGCCATAGGGGTAGATTTATTATAATGGTCACCCGAGATCACTAAACGCCGACAGCATATGCTGTCGACATTTAACATTGCACAATCATTTCTTGGGAAATGCTTGTGCAATGCCGCACCTTGCACATTCGCGGGCCAATTGGCCACTAGCAGGAGCCGTCAATCATCCTAATCGGATCGGGATGATTGCAGTTGTCGGACAAACTAAGGTGCAGCCTATAACATAAGTTTCCGGCGAGCCAGAAACTTTGAGGGTAGATTGCAGCATCCGCTTGTTAAATCTACCCATAGACATATAGCTCAGGCTGTGAAAGACATAAATTGAGGTGCAACAGCCTGTGGCAAAGGTAACCACAGCTGGCTGGCTCTACCACCCTAAGAAAAAAGTGATTTCAATAAAAAAATAAATGTAGAAATAGTAAGCAATAATAGAGGTCACCCAAAGGCAATCTGCACCCCTTTATATTTTGCTTTGTGGCCAACCTTTTTCCGCACTCAAATTTTATTGTCTATAACCAACGCTGTTGATTTCACAAATTAACATTTCACCAAATTTTTATTCAGATGCTGAAATAGTAAACAAATCCCACTTTTAAATCATGAAACATGTTCACAAATAAAACAAATAAGTTGTTGATCTAATTTTGTGCTTGTTTTGACATATAACAATTTGTGAACTTTAGCCGGTATTGTAAGTGTGTTTTTAACGGTGATCACAATTACAAACACCTCTGACGTTAATACCCTCAATAATAAAAACAGCACATAGCCATTATTTGCTTTGTTAATTTCCTGATTTTGAAATCCAAAAACTAAATGGCCAGAATTAACGTCAAAAACAAAGCTAAGTGCCAGGGGGGTGTCAATCAACCACTGCTTCTTAACTTATGTTTCCGGGATGCCTGACTGCTTGCGTGGAAACTGCTGCATTCGCAGCATGTTAAATCGGCCCCATTGGGGCATATCTATCAAGCTTCATACTGAGCTTGAAGCCCCGTGTTTCTGGTGAGCCTTCAGCTTCGCTAGAAACACCAGTTTATAAAGCAGCGGACAGAGATCGCCACAATTCAACCCAATCCAATACGATCGGGTTGATTGACACCCCCTGCTGGTGCCCTATTGGCCGTGAATCTGCAGGGGGCGACATTGCACCAGCAGCTCACAAGAGCTGCTGGTTCAACGCTGAATACGGAGAGCGTATTGCTCTCCGCACTCAGCGATGTCTGTCGAACCTGAACCCGCAATGTCGTATCAGGTCCGACAGACCTTTGATAAATATCCCCCATTGAATCAAAGTAAAACTTGTTAACATACTGACAAGCTAGTCATCCCTAACAGAGTACATTTATCATGATTAAATTATAATCACCACGCGCTGGAAATATTTTGGTTGGCAAAAAAGTCCTAGTTTTTATCTTTTTCATCTACTATTTCTGCATACATTTATTAACGCATTTGTGATAACCTTTTGCATACTCTGAGACTTATTGTCAGTGTGAGGTTGCTGAATCAACAATCGGCTTTCAATTTTATTTTATGGTTATATGGCAAGAGTGATACTAATACGTTCTTATTTTTCTCTTTAACATATAAAACAATACATTTTTTATGATGCTCTCTTCTTCCATTGGCTTCTTATGTTTTGCTCTCATGTAGTCTATGAAAAGTCTGCAAAAGTCACCAATAGTTTTTTGTGTCCTGTAGATTGTAAAATGGCCCTCATCATTTTCTATTAAATTAATTTGCTTAGACTGATTATTGTATTTTGTGTGTTTATTATTTATAAATCAGTCATTGGCCTCTAGTTATGAAGGTCTTGGCGGACCTGATCCGACCACCCTGGATCAGGTCCGCCAGACCTCGCTGAATACGGCGAGCAATACGCTTGCCGTATTCAGCATTGCCCAGTAGCTCACAAGAGCTGCTGTGCAGCGCAGTCCCCCTGCAGACTCGCGGCCAATGGCCACCAGCAGGGGGGTTGTCAATCAACCCGATCGTACTCGATCGGGTTGATTTCCGGCGATGTCTGTCCGCCTGCTCAGAGCAGGTCAGACAGGTTATGGAGCAGCTGGTCTTTGTGACCCGCTGCTTCATAACTGCTGTTTTCTGGCGAGTCTGAAGACTCGCCAGAAACAGGGGCCATCAAGCTCCTTACGGACTTGTTACATAGAGCCCATTGAGTACACCTCATGAACCCCAGTGCTGTAGTAAATTTGGTGACTATTATATATATAGTATTTAACAAATCTAAAGAGATGGTGGTAGGATTACTCGTTAGAAACATCTTTAAACTCAAGTTTGCTTTGCACAAACTGGATTACTGTTTTAAATATCAAAATTAGCTTAATGGAAATAACTGATTTTGAAAGGCAAACGGTAAACAGTTAGAATATTTCCCCTTTAGTTAGCTTCCATTTAAAAATGATGGGGGGCTATGTTATGTTACTCTTTATCTGTTTGAAATTGCAGCGTAATTTACAGTGATTGACTGACATAGGAATGCAGCTCTCAGCTTTTGGCATGCAGAATCCATTGACATATACATCCTGCTAAAAGACAGGGCAGAACAGACAGCCCGAGGGGAATTCCGTCACTTCTTTCATTTCCTGCTCCTCCAGCTTTGATTTATAAAAACATTGAAATCACCAGATAGAGCATGCCAGTTTTAAGGGACTTCATGAACCACCACTTACCACTGAGAACGTGCAAGAGTTTACAATGTACTTCCAGCAGGACACAAAGGCCTCTATGTATGAAGCCGTCTACTTTCCTGCATTCGCCGGCCCAATACGCTCACCTAATCTCGCCTACCATCGCCGCCGCGGACCTGAATACCTTCCCAAAGTTATCAAAAAATCTGTCAAGAAGCCGCGCACCAAGTACGGAGCGATGAGCAGCGGACTGTTGTTAACAGACAGTCATCGATCTCGCTGCTCAACGCTTCTTCGCAGCTTTTTGATAGCCTGTCCACAAAGCACCCACACTAAACTACACTGTTTTACCCCCTAAACCGCCACTCCCGGAGCCCCCCACAACTAATATAAAGTTATTACCCCCTAAACCTCGAAAACTGCCGCTCCTGGACCCCGCCGCAACTATAATAAATGTATTAACCCCTAAACCGCCGCTCCCGGACCCCGCTCCACCTACATCATACCTATTAACCCCTATCCTGCCCCCAGCTACAACCGCCGCCACCTATATTCAAGTTATTAACCCCTATCCTGCGGGATCCCGGACCCCGCCGCAACTAAATAAAATTGTTTAACCCCTAAACCGCCGCACCCGGAGCCCACCGCCACCTATATTAAAGTTATTAACCCCTATCCTGCCCCCCACGACACCTGCCGCAACCAACATTAAACTCATTACCCTTAAACCCTAAACCGCTGCTCCCGGACCCAGGGCGCAACTAAATTAAATGTTTAACCCCTAAACCGCTGCTCCCCGACCCCGCCGGCCTACCTAATTAAACTTATTAACCCCTAAACCCTAAGTCTAACACTAACACCCCCCCTAATTTTAATATTATTTAATAAATCTAAATTAAAACTTACTATTATTAACTAATTATTCCTATTTAAAACATAAATACCGTCTAAAATAAACCCTAAGATAGCTACAATATAACTAATAATTATAATTGTAGCTATTTAGGATTTATTTTTATTTTACAGGCAACTTTATATTTATTTTAAACTAGGTACAATAGCTATTAAATAGATAATAACTATTTAATAGCTACCTAGCTAAAATACTTACAAAATTACTTTGTAAAATAAATCCTAACCTAAGTTACAATTAAACCTAACACTACACATCATTAAATAAATTAAATAAATTACCTACAATTACCTAAAATTAAATTAAATAAACTAAACTATAGTACAAAAAAAACAAACACTAAATTACAGAAAATGAAAAAGAATTAGAAGTTTAAACTAATTACACCTAATCTAAGCCCCCTAATAAAATAATAAAGCCCCCCAAAATAAAAAAATGCCCTACCCAATCTAAATTACCAAGTAACCAGCCCTTAAAAGGGCTTTTTGCGGGGGCAATTGCCCCAAAGTAATCAGCTCTTTTACCTGTAAAAAAAAATACAACCCCCCCAACATTAAAACTCACTACCCACATACCCCCACTCTAACCACCCAATGGTCATGATCGGAAAAGCCAATAGGAATGCAAGCTCAATCCCATTGGCTGATTGGATTTTTCCTACCTTAAAGGGACATTCAACACCAGAATTTTTGTTGTTTAAAAAGATAGATAATCCCTTTATAACCCATTCCCCAGTTTTGCATAACCAACACTGTTATATAATACACTTTTTACTGCTGTGACTATCTTGTATCTAAGCACCTTCTGACCGCCCCTAATCACATGACTTTTAGTTATTACTATTGACTTGCAGTTTAGCCAATTAGTTGCAGTGTCTGCCACAACCCACGGCATGATTACAATGTTATCTATATGGTTTACCTGAACTACTCTCCCCTGTTGTGAAAAGCAAATACAAAAGCATGTGATTAGAGGCGGCCTTCAAGGGCTTAGAAATTATCATATGAGCCTTCCTAGGTTTGCTCTCAACTAGAATACCAAGAGAACAAATGCAAAATTGTTGATAAAAGTAAATTGGAAAGTTTGTTTAAAATTACGACATATTTGAAAAATAAAAGGTTTTTTTTGGCCTTGACTGTCCCTTTAATTCCGATTGGCTGATAGAATCCTATCAACCAATCGGAATTCGAGGGACGCAATCTTGGATGACGTCCCTTAAAGGAACCTTCATTCATCGTTCAGGGTTCGTTCGGTTGAAAGGATGCTCCGTGTCGGCCCCTTTGAAGATGGCTCCGCTCCACTCCGGATGGATGAAGATTGAAGACGCCGCCTGGATGAAACTTCAAACGTATGGAGGACCTCCTCTGCGCACCTTGGATGAAGATTTCGGCCCGGTTGGGTGAAGACGCTCCAGGTAGGGAGATCTTCAGGGGGTTAGCGTTAGGTTTTTTTAAGGGGGTTTGGGGTGGGTTAGAGTAGGGGTATGTGGGTGGTGGGTTTTAATGTTGGTGTGTGTATTTTTTTTACAGGTAAAAGAGCTGATTACTTTGGGGCAAAGCCCCGCAAAAAGCCCTTTTAAGGGCTGGTAAAAGAGCTGTTACTTGGTTAATTAGAATAGGGTAGGGGGGCATTTTTATTTTGGGGGGCTTTATTATTTTATTAGGGGGCTTAGATTAGGTGTAATTAGTTTAAACTTTTTGTAATTCTTTTTTATTTTCGTGTAATTTAGTGTTTGTTTTTATTGTACTATAGTTAAGTTTATTTAATTTAATTTTAGGTAATTGTAGGTAATTTATTTAATTTAATTTAATGATAGTGTAGTGTTAGGTTTAAATTGTAACTTAGGTTAGGGATTTATTTTACAGGTAATTTTGTAAGTAATTTTAGCTAGGTAGCTATTAAATATTATTAACTATTTAATAGCTATTGTACCTAGTTAAAATAAATACAAAGTTTTCTTGTAAAATAAAAATAGAATCTAAAATAGCTACAATATAATTATTAGTTATATTGTAGCTATCTTAGGGTTTATTTTAGAGGTAAGTATTAAGTTTTAAAATAGGAATAATTTTAGATTTAATACGAGTAATATATTTAGATTTATTAAAATAATATTTAAGTTAGGGGGGTTAGGGTTAGTTACACTTAGGTTTAGGGGGTTAATAATTTTAATATAGGTGGCGGCGGGGTCCGGGAGTGCAGTTTAGGGGGTTAAACAATTAATTTAGTTGCGGCGGGGTCCGGGATCCGCAGTATAGGGGTTATATAAGTTTCTGTAGGTGGCAGCAGTATAGGGGGCGGCAGATTAGGGGTTAATATTTATAATGTATGGTGGCAGCAGGGTCAGGGAGTGGCGGTTAGGGGGTAATGACATTTTATTTAGTTGCAGCGGTGTAGGGGGGACAGATTAGGGGTGTTTAGACTCGGGGTACATGTTAGGGTGTTAGGTGTAGACATCTCCCATAGGAATCAATGGGAGTCTGACCATAGCGAAAGCTCATGTTCGCTGCTGCCAGACATCCCATTGATTCCTATGGGAGATGTCTACACCTAACACCCTAACACGTACCCCGAGTCTAAAACACCCCTAATCTGCCCCCCCCTACACCGCTGCAACTAAATAAATGTATTACCCCCTAAACCGCCACTCCCTGACCCTGCTGCCACCTACATTATACATATTAACCCCTAATCTGCCGCCCCCTATACTGCTGCCACCTACAGAAACTTATTAACCCCTATACTGCGGATCCCGGACCCCGCCGCAACTAAATTAATTGTTTAACCCCTAAACTGCCACTCCCGGACCCCGCCGCCACCTATATTAAAATTATTAACCCCTAAACCTAAGTGTAACACTAACCCTAACCCCCCTAACTTAAATATTATTTTAATAAATCTAAATAATATTACTCGTATTAACTAAATTATTCCTATTTAAAACTTAATACTTACCTCTAAAATAAACCCTAAGATAGCTACAATATAACTAATAATTATATTGTAGCTATTTTAGGATTTATTTTTATTTTACAAGAAACTTTGTATTTATTTTAACTAGGTACAATAGCTATTAAATAGTTAATAACTATTTAATAGCTACCTAGCTAAAATACTTACAAAATTACCTGTAAAATAAATCCTAACCTAAGTTACAATTAAACCTAACACTACACTATCATTAAATAAATTAAATAAATTACCTACAATTACCTAAAATTAAATTAAATAAACTTAACTATAGTACAAAAAAAAACAAACACTAAATTACAGAAAATAAAAAAGAATTACAAAAAGTTTAAACTAATTACACCTAATCTAAGCCCCCTAATAAAAAAATAAAGCCCCCCAAAATAAAAAATGCCCTACCCTATTCTAAATTACCAAGTAACCAGCTCTTTTACCAGCCCTTAAAAGGGCTTTTTGCGGGGCATTGCCCCAAAGTAATCAGCTCTTTTACCTGTAAAAAAAATACACCCACCCAACATTAAAACCCACCACCCACATAAACCCCTACTCTAACCCACCCAAACCCCCCTTAAAAAAACCTAACGCTAACCCCCTGAAGATCTCCCTACCTGGAGCCGTCTTCACCCAACCGGCCGAATCTTCATCCAAGGTGCGCAGAGGAGGTCCTCCATCCGATTGAAGTCTTCATCCAGGCGGCGTCTTCAATCTTCATCCATCCGGAGTGGAGCGGAGCCATCTTCAAAGGGGCCGACACGGAGCCATCCTTTCAACCGACGACTGAACGATGAATGAAGGTTCCTTTAAGGGACGTCATCCAAGATGGCGTCCCTCGAATTCCGATTGGTTGATAGGATTCTATCAGCCAATCGGAATTAAAGGGACAGTCAAGGCCAAAAAAACCTTTTATTTTTCAAATATGTCGTAATTTTAAACAACTTTCCAATTTACTTTTATCAACAATTTTGCTTTGTTCTCTTGGTATTCTAGTTGAGAGCAAACCTAGGAAGGCTCATATGATAATTTCTAAGCCCTTGAAGGCCGCCTCTAATCACATGCTTTTGTATTTGCTTTTCACAACAGGGGAGAGTAGTTCAGGTAAACCATATAGATAACATTGTAATCATGCCCGTGGGTTGTGGCAGACACTGCACTAATTGGCTAAACTGCAAGTCAATAGATAATAACTAAAAGTCATGTGATTAGGGGCGGTCAGAAGGTGCTTAGATACAAGATAGTCACAGCAGTAAAAAGTGTATTAATATAACAGTGTTGGTTATGCAAAACTGGGGAATGGGTAATAAAGGGATTATCTATCTTTTTAAACAACAAAAATTCTGGTGTTGAATGTCCCTTTAAGGTAGGAAAAATCCAATCAGCCAATGGGATTGAGCTTGCATTCTATTGGCTTTTCCGATCATGACCATTGGGTGGGTTTAGAGTGGGGGTATGTGGGTAGTGAGTTTTAATGTTGGGGGGGTTGTATTTTTTTTACAGGTAAAAGAGCTGATTACTTTGGGCAATGCCCCGCAAAAAGCCCTTTTAAGGGCTGGTTACTTGGTAATTTAGAATAGGGTAGGGCATTTTTTTATTTGGGGGGCTTTATTATTTTATTAGGGGGCTTAGATTAGGTGTAATTAGTTTAAACTTCTAATTCTTTTTCATTTTCTGTAATTTAGTGTTTGTTTTTTTTGTACTATAGTTTAGTTTATTTAATTTAATTTTAGGTAATTTAGGTAATTTATTTAATTTATTTAATGATAGTGTAGTGTTAGGTTTAATTGTAACTTAGGTTAGGATTTATTTTACAAGTAATTTTTGTAAGTATTTTAGCTAGGTAGCTATTAAATAGTTATTATCTATTTAATAGCTATTGTACCTAGTTAAAATAAATATAAAGTTGCCTGTAAAATAAAAATAAATCCTAAAATAGCTACAATATAATTATTAGTTATATTGTAGCTATCTTAGGTTTATTTTAGAGGTATTTAGTTTTAAATAGGAATAATTAGTTAATAATAGTAAGTTTTACTTAGATTTATTAAAATAATATTAAAATTAGGGGGGGTTAGTGTTAGACTTAGGTTTAGGGGTTAATAAGTTAATATAGGTGGCGGCGGGGTCCGGGAGCAGCGGTTTAGGGGTTAAACATTTAATTTAGTTGCGCCTGGGTCCGGGAGCAGCGGTTTAGGGGTTAATGAGTTTAATGTTGGTTGCGCGGTGTCGTGGGGGGCAGGATAGGGGTTAATAACTTTAATATAGGTGGCGTGGGTCCGGTGCGGCGGTTTAGGGGTTAAACAATTTATTTAGTTGCGGCGGGGTCCGGGATCCGCAGGATAGGGGTTAATAACTTGAATATAGGTGGCGGCGGTGTAGCTGGGGGCAGGATAGGGGTTAATAGGTATGATGTAGGTGGCGGCGGGGTCCGGGAGCGGCGGTTTAGGGGTTAATACATTTATTATAGTTGCGGCGGGGTCCAGGAGCGGCAGTTTAGGGGGTAATAACTTTATTTAGTTGTGGGGGGCTCCGGGAGTGGCGGTTTAGGGGGTAAAACAGTGTAGTTTAGTGTGGGTGCTTAGTGACAGGCTATCAAAAAAGCTGCGAAGAAGCCGATGAGCAGCGAGATCGATGACTGTCAGTTAACAACAGTCCGCTGCTCATCGCTCCGTACTTGGTGCGCGGCTTCTTGACAGATTTTTTGATAACTTTGGCGAAGGTATTCAGGTCCGCGGCGGCGATGGTAGGCGAGATTAGGTGAGCGTATTGGGCCGGCGAATGCAGGAAAGTAGACGGCTTCATACATAAGGCCTTTGTGTCCTGCTGGAGTACATTGTAAACTCTTGCACGTTCTCGTGTAAGTGGTGGTTCATGAAGTCCCTTAAAACTGCATGCTCTATCTGGTGATTTCAATGATTTTATAAATCAAAGCTGGAGGAGCACGGAAATGAAAGAAGTGACGGAATTCCCCCTCGGGCTGTCTGTTCTGCCCTGTCTTTTAGCAGGATGTATATGTCAATGGATTCTGCATGCCAAAAAGCTGAGAGCTGCATTCCTATGTCAGTCAATCACTGTAAATTACGCTGCAATTTCAAACAGATAAAGAGTAACATAACATAGCCCCATCATTTTTAAATTGGAAGCTAACTAAAGGGGAAATATTCTAACTGTTTACCGTTTGCCTTTCAAAATCAGTTATTTCCATTAAGCTAAATTTTGATATTTAAAACAGTAATCCAGTTTGTGCAAAGCAATTGAGTTTAAAAAGATGTTTTAACGAGTAATCCTACCACATCTCTTTAGATTTGTTAAATTATATATAATAATATCACCAAATACTACAGCACTGGTTTCATGAGGTGTACACAATGGGCTCTATGTAACAAGCTCCGTAAGGAGCTTGATGGCCCCTGTTTCTGGCGAGTCTTCAGACTCGCCAGAAACAGCAGTTATGAAGCAGCGGTCACAAAGACCGCTGCTCCATAACCTGTCTGACCTGCTCTGAGCAGGCGGACAGACATCGCCGGAAATCAACCCGATCGAGTACGATCGGGTTGATTGACACCCCCCTGCTGGTGGCCCATTGGCCGCGAGTCTGCAGGGGGCTGCGCTGCACCAGCAGCTCTTGTGAGCTACTGGTGCAATGCTGAATACGGCAAGCGTATTGCTCGCCGTATTCAGCGAGGTCTGGCGGACCTGATCCAGGGTGTCGGATCAGGTCCGCCAGACCTTCATAACTAGAGGCCAATGACTGATTTATAAAATAAAAACACACAAAATACAATAATCAGTCTAAGCAAATTAATTTAATAGAAAATGATGAGGGCTTTTACAATCTACAGGACACAAAAACCTATTGGTGACTTTTGCAGACTTTTCATAGACCTACATGAGAGCAAAACATAAGCAGCCAATGGAAGAAGAGAGCATCATAAAAAATGTATTGTTTATATGTTAAAGAGAAAAATAAGAACGTATTAGTATCACTCTTGCCTATAACCATAAAATAAAATTGAAAGCCGAATGTGATTCAGCAACCTCACACTGACAATAAAGTTCTCAGAGTATGCAAAAGGTATCACAAATGCGTTAATAAAATGTATGCAGAAATAGTAGATGAAAAAGATAAAACTAGGACTTTTTGCCAACCAAAAATATTTCCAGCGCGTTGGTGATTATAATTTAATCATGATAAATGTACTCTGTTAGGGATGACTAGCTTGTCAGTATGTTAACAAGTTTTACTTTGATTCAATGGGGGATATTTATCAAAGGTCTGTCGGACCTGATCCGACATTGCGGATCAGGTTCGACAGACATCGCTGAGTGCGGAGAGCAATACGCTCTCCGTATTCAGCGTTGAACCAGCAGCTCTTGTGAGCTGCTGGTGCAATGACGCCCCCTGCAGATTCACGGCCAATAGGGCACCAGCAGGGGGTGTCAATCAACCCGATCGTATTGGATTGGGTTGAATTGTGGCGATCTCTGTCCGCTGCTTTATAACTGGTGTTTCTAGCGAGCCTGAAGGCTCACCAGAAACACGGGGCTTCAAGCTCAGTATGAAGCTTGATAGATATGCCCCAATGGGCCGATTTAACATGCTGCGAATGCAGCAGTTTCCACGCAAGCAGTCAGGCATCCCGGAAACATAAGTTAAGAAGCAGTGGTTGATTGACACCCCCTGGCACTTTAGCTTTGTTTTTTTCGTTAATTCTGGCCATTTAGTTTTTGGATTTCAAAATCAGGAAATTAACAAAGCAAATAATGGCTATGTGCTGTTTTTATTATTGAGGGTATTAACGTCAGAGGGTTTGTAATTGTGATCACCGTAAAAACACACTTACAATACCGGCTAAAGTTCACAAATTGTTATATGTCAAAAACAAGCACAAAAATTAGATCAACAACTTATTTGTTTTATTTGTGAACATGTTTCATGATTTAAAAGTGGGATTTGTTTACTATTTCAGCATCTGAATAAAACATTTGGTGAAATGTTAATTTGTGAAATCAACAGCGTTGGTTCTAGACAATAAAATTTGAGTGCGGAAAAAGGTTGGCCACAAAGCAAAATATAAAGGGTGCCAGATTGCCTTTGGGTGACCTCTATTATTGCTTACTATTTCTACATTTATTTTTTTATTGAAATCACTTTTTTCTTAGGGTGGTAGAGCCAGCCAGCTGTGGTTACCTTTGCCACAGGCTGTTGCACCTCAATTTATGTCTTTCACAGCCTGAGCTATATGTCTATGGGGTAGATTTAACAAGCGGATGCTGCAATCTACCCTCAAAGTTTCTGGCTCGCCGGAAACTTATGTTATAAGGCTGCACCTTAGTTTGTCCGACAACTGCAATCATCCCGATCCGATTAGGATGATTGACGGCTCCTGCTAGTGGCCAATTGGCCGCGAATGTGCAAGGTGCGGCATTGCACAAGCATTTCCCAAGAAATGATTGTGCAATGTTAAATGTCGACAGCATATGCTGTCGGCGTTTAGTGATCTCGGGTGACCATATAATAAATCTACCCCTATGGCTCTAATGATGAGACCTATGGTCAATAGAAGCTTGTTAGACATTCTGTCTAGCCTTTAATACTAGTAAAACATACTAGATTGTAATAGACAATGTTGTTATATTAGAAATAACTGCTCATTAAAATATATGATTCATGACTCGGGTATGTGTGTCTTTATTCTTCATTGGGGATTCATTCTGTTTTTTTCTACAGAGAACTATGGTACTTTGGCGTCAGATGAGCAACCATATCATCTATGCTAAACATGCGTAACATACACAGGTATCAAGTGTTTTTGTGAGTTTACATAAACAAGTATTTATGATAAACACTTCCCTGTGTGATTACTGCCCAAGCGAGCCATCTGCCAGTGCTTCACTGTGCACTATTTATGGGAACCTTGAAGCTTAGTTTATGTGAAGAAAATCAGGCCCATTTATCAAGCTCTGTATGGAGCTTGAAGGGCCGTGTTTCTGGCGAGTATTCAGACTCGCCAGAAACACAACTTATGAAGCAGCGGTCTAAAGACCGCTGCTCCATAACCCTGTCCTCCTGCTCTGAGCAGGCGGACAGGAATCGCCGGAAATCAACCCGATCGAATACGATCGGGTTGATTGACACCTCCCTGCTGGCGGCCGATTGGCCGTGAGTCAGCAGGGGGCGGCGTTGCACCAGCAGCTATTGTGAGCTGCTGGTGCAATGTTAAATGCGGAGAGCGTATTGCTCTCCGCATTTAGCGAGGTGTTGCGGAACTGATCCGCACTGTCGGATCAGGTCCGCAACAATTTTGATAAATAGGGGCCTATATATACAATTCTATGTTAATTACCAGCTCCCATATCCTTTAACATAGAATTAATTAGTTTATTTTTTTGTCTCCAGTAGTGTGAATCAGAAATCTATCACCTAACTAGTTCTACTAAGTGTTGTGACTGGTGTTTATTACTGTACACTTCTATCCATGTTATGCCTTAAAGGGTGAAACACAAAATGTTTCTATCATGATTCAGACAGAGCATACAATTTAAACAACTTTTCATTTTACTTCTGTTATCAAATTTGCTTCATATTCTTGGTATCCTTTGTTGAAAAGCAGTAATGCACTACTGGGAGCCAGATGAACACATTGGGTGAGCCAATGACAAGAGGCACAAATGTTCAGCCTCAAATAAGCAGCTAGCATCCACTGGTACAATGCAGCTCCAGTGCCTACCTAGGTCTGCTTTCAACAAAGGAATACCAAGAGTACAAACCAAAATAGATAACAGAAGTTGGAATATTGATAAAAAATTGCATGTTCTGTCTGAATCATGAAAGTTTAACTTTGACTTTACTGTCCCTTTAAAGCTTTGGAGCTAAATTTTCTGTATAAAAATGGATTTTAGAGTAAAACGTGTGGCATTAGGAGTGTCATTTTATAGTCATAACTTTTGCAAGGACTGTAATCTTAACAAAAACAATACTAAAAGCAAAGAAAATAATAACTAATAATAATAATATATATATATATATATATATTTTATTTAAATCGCATATAAGCACTTATCCACTGGTGGAATAAATAAATAAAATATCTGTTAAAGGGACACTCAGGTTTTATTAAATTTTCATGATTCAGATACAGCATGTCATTTTAAACAACTTTCCAATTTACTTCCATTAAAAAAAATGTGCACAGGCTTTTATATTTACACTTTTTTGAGTCACCAGCTCCTACTGAGCATGTGCAAGAACTCAGACTATACGTATATGCATTTGTGATTGGCTGATTGCTATCACATGGTATAGGGGGAGTGGAAATATACATAACTTTGAAATGTGTTAGAAAATAATCTACTGCTCATTTTAAATTCAGAGTAAATGCTATTGTATTGTCTTGTTATCTTGCATTTGTTGATTATGCAAATCTGCTGTGTTTACTGGTCCTTTAAGAAACATTCACATTCGTGACGAATATATTAATTTTCATTTCATTGTAACAAAATAAATATTTGAATGAATGCACTAATTTAAAGAATAACACATATATACTAATACAATTCATTAGTGTGTATGTATATATATATATATATATATATATATATATAGTATATATATATATTCATTATCCTTAAAATTAGATTTTAAAGGTTAAATACTTGCCTATAGCGCAGTGGGGAGCCAAGCTAATCTGAGCATTCTTTAGTGTCCAGGGCTGCGCTAATATGAGGATTAGTACAGCTGGATCCTGCGCTAAAGGAGAAGGTCCTTTAGTGAATCCTCTGGGATTCGCAGCCCCCTCCTATTAGTGTGGCCCTGGACTCTGTGAGGAAGTGTTGAATTAGCCCTGCTCCCCACCTTGCTATAGGTAAGTATTTAACCTTAAAGGGACACTGAACCCAATTTTTTTATTTTGTGATTCAGATAGAGCATGCAATTTTAAGCAACTTTAAACAAATTTACTCCTATTATCACATTTTCTTCATTCTCTTGGTATCTGTATTTGAAAAACAAGAATGTACATTTAGATGCCGGCCCATTTTTGGTGAACAACCTGGGTTGTTCTTGCTGATTGGTGGATAAATTCACCCACCAATAAACAAGTGCTGTCCAGTGTTCTGAACAAAAACGGTCTGGCTCCTTAGCTTAGATGACTTCTATTTCAAATAAAGATAGCGTACTTACCTGCTTCAATACTTCATTTAACTTTCAAGGCAAGGGCCTCTAGTTATCAAGCCATCTACTTACCTGCATTCGCCGGCCCAATACGCTCACCTAAGCTCGCCTACCATCGCCGCCGCGGACCTGAATACCTTCGCCAAAGTTATCAAGAAAGCTGTCAAGAAGCCGCGCACCAAGTACGGAGCTATGAGCAGCGGACTGTTGTTAACTGACAGTCATCGATCTTGCTGCTCATCGGCTTCTTCGCTGCTTTCTTGCTAGCCTTTCACTAAGCACCCACACTAAACTATAGTGTTTTACCCCCTAAACCGCCGCTCCCGGAGCCCCCCGCACCTAAATAAAGTTATTACCCCCTAAACCGCCGCTCCTGGACCCCCTGCCACCTACATTATATGTATTAACCCCTAAACCGCCGCTCCCGGAGCCCCCGCACCTAAATAAAGTTATTACCCCTAAACCGCCGCTCCTGGACCCCGCCGCAACTATAATAAATATATTAACCCTAAACCGCCGCTCCCGGACCCACCGCCACCTATATTATACCTATTAACCCCTAATCTGCCGCCCCTATACGCCGCCACCTATACTAAAGTTATTAACGCCTATCCTGCGGATCCCTGACCCCGCCGCAACTAAATAAATTGTTTAACCCCTAAACCACCGCTCCCGGACCCCGCCGCAACTAAATTAAATGTTTAACCCCTAAACCGCCTCTCCCGGACTCCGCCGCAACTAAATTAAATGTTTAACCCCTAAACCGCCGCTCCCGGACCCCGCCGCCACCTATATTAAACTTATTAACCTCTAAACCTAAGTCTAACACTAACACTAACACCGCCCTAACTTAAAGATTATTTAAATAAATCTAAATACATATTACAATTATTTAACTAAATTATTCCTATTTAAAACTAAATACTTACCTGTAAAATAAACCCTAAAATAGCTACAATATAACTAATAATTATATTGTAGCTATTTTAGGATTTATTTTTATTTTACAGGCAACTTTGTATTTATTTTAAATAGATACAATAGCTATTAAATAGTTATTAACTATTAATAGCTACCTAGTTAAAATAACTACAAAATTACCTGTAAAATAAATCCTATCCTAAGTTACAAATACACCTAACTCTACACTATCATTAAATTAATTTAAAAAAATAACTACAATTACCTAACATTAAATACAATTAAATAAACTAAACTATAGTACAAAAACCCCCCACTAAATTACAGAAAATAAATTTTTTTTTACAAGAACTTTAAACTAATTACACCTAATCTAAGCCCCCTAATAAAATAAAGAACTTCAATCCGATTGGCTGATTTAATCAACCAATCTGATTTTTCCTACCTTAATTCCGATTGGCTGATAGAATCCTATCAGCCAATCGGAATTCGAGGGACGCCATCTTGGATGACGTCATTTAAAGGACCAGGCATTCGGTGTTAGGACATCGTTGGAAGACGATGGCTCCGTGTCGGCTGGATGGAAGATGGCTCCGCTCCACTCTGGATGATTGAAGATAGAAGACTCCGCTTGGATGAAGACTTCGGCCGGATGGAGGACCTCTTCTGCCCGCTTGGATGAAGAATTCGGCCCGGCTGGGTGAACACGGCTCAAGGTAGGGGGCTCTTCAGGGGGTTAGTGTTAGGTTTCTTTAAGGGGGGTTTGGGTGGGTTTTAGAGTAGGGTTGTGTGGGTGGTGGGTTGTCATGTTGGGGGGGTTGTATTTTTTTTTACAGGTAAAAGAGCTGATTACTTTGGGGCAATGCCCGCAAAAAGCCCTTTTAAGAGCTGAAAAGAGCTGATTACTTTGTAATTTAGTATAGGGTATGGCATTTTAATATTTTGGGGGCTTTTTTATTTTATTAGGGGGCTTAGATTAGGTGTAATTAGTTTAAAGTTCTTGTAATTTTTTTTCTTTCTGTAATTTAGTGTTTTTTTTTGTACTATAGTTTAGTTTATTTAATTGTATTTAATTTTAGGTAATTGTAGTTAAAAAAAAATTAATTAATTGAATGATAGTGTAGTGTTAGGTGTATTTGTAACTTAGGTTAGGATTTATTTTACAGGTAATTTTGTAGTTATTTTAACTAGGTAGCTATTAAATAGTTAATAACTATTTAATAGCTATTGTACCTATTTAAATAAATACAAAGTTGCCTGTAAAATAACAATAAATCCTAAAATAGCTACAATATAATTATTAGTTATATTGTAGCTATTTTAGGGTTTATTTTACAGGTAAGTATTTAGTTTTAAATAGGACTAATTTAGTTAATAATTGTAATATGTATATAGATTTATTTAAATAATCTTTAAGTTAGGGGGGTGTTAGTGTTAGTGTTAGACTTAGGTTTAGGGGTTAATAAGTTTAATATAGGTGGCGGCGGGGTTCGGGAGCGGCGGTTTAGGGTTTAAACATTTAATTTAGTTGCGGCAGTTTAGGGGTTAAACATTTAATTTAGTTGCGGTGGGGTCCGGGTGCGGCGGTTTAGGGGTTAAACAATTTATTTCGTTGCGGCGGAGTCCGGGATCCGCAGGATAGGGTTTAATAACTTTAATAAAGGTGGCGGCGGTATAGGAGGCGGCAGATTAGGGGTTAATAGGTATAATGTAGGTGGCGGCGGGGTCCGGGAGTGGCGGTTTAGGGTTTAATATATTTATTATAGTTGCAGCGGGGTCCAGGAGCGGCGGTTTAGGGGGTAATAACTTTATTTAGGTGGCAGCAGGGTACGGGGGGCAGATTAGGGGTGTTTAGACTCGGGTTACATGTTAGGGTGTTAGTGGTGCAGACATCTCCCATAGAAATCAATGGGATATCGGGCAGCAGCGAACATGAGCTTTCGCTGCTCTCAGACTCCCATTGATTCCTATGGGATCTGCTGCCTCCAGGGCGGCGGATTGAAAACCAGGTACGCTGGGTCAGAATAGTGCAGAGCGTACCTGCTAGTTATTTGATAACTAGCAAAAGTAGTCAGATTGTGCCGAACTTGCGTTCGGAACATCTGGAGTGATGTAAGAATCGATCTGTGTTGGACTGAGACCGGCGAATCGTAGCTTACGTCACTATATTCTACTTTTGCCGGTCTCTAGCCTTTGATAACTAAGGTGAATCAGCCTCGCCACAAATACGCTGCGGAATTCCAGCGTATTTGCAGTTGACGGCTTGATAATTAGAGGCCAAGGACTCCACTCTCAAATAAGTGGATAATAAATAATGTTTACATGTCATAAAAATGATGTACATCTACCTTTAGGTTGCATGTATAAGCTGTATTATTACTTGTGTATACATAGTACCATCAGAAAGATAATTATTTGCTGTAATCCAAAAGGTAAAACAAGTTGTTTCAAAGGGAAAGTCTACACCAGAATTTGTATTGTTTAAAAAGATAGATAATCCCTTTATTACCCAATCCCTAGTTCTGCACAACCAGCACAGTTATATAAATACATTTTTTTTACCTCTGTGATTACCTTGTATCTAAGTCTCTGCAAATTGCCCCTTTATTTCAGTTCTTTTGACAGACATCCATTTTAGCCAATCAGAGCTGGCTCACCTGAACTCCACGTGCATGAGCACAGTGTTATCTATATGACACACATGAACTAACATAAATAGAAGAAATGACAAAGCGCTAGTGAGGTCATTTTTTTTCTCACACATTAATTAACACCCTCTAGTGGTGAAAACTGTCAAAATGCCCTGAGAGGAGATACGGCCTTCAAGGGCTTAGAAATTAGCATATGAGCCTCCTAGGTTTAGCTTTCAACTAAGAATACCAAGAGAACAAAGCAAAATAGGTGATAAAAGTAAATTGGAAAATTGTTTAATGTTACATTCTCTATCTAAATAATGAAAGTTTATTTTGGACTAGACTGTCCCTTTAAATAAATATAGACTGTTATTTGTATTTTAGAACACAAAAAACCCATAAATTTAAAGACACAGACAGAGAAGATTGTGACTTACTGGTTGTTATTTTGTTTTAAGAAAAATATTAATGAAAAAGTTTGGATTTTGGAATTGTGGATTTGGTAATTTGTAACTGTAATTAAGGGAATTTTCTCCTTTATCTACATAAATAAAGTCTCTGCATTGAGTTTTGCCTATTAAAATAAGAGGACCTTTTTTTTAACAAATAAATTAAAACAATATTATCAGAAAATTGATGAGATTTGTGGAGAATATAATTGATAACTTTAAAATAAGATAAACAGGGAATTTGAGCTAGCAGAAATAGATACTGTACCTAATGTTTTGGGGTTTAAGTTGAAATATTTAAATACTGTAAAGGATTTACTTTTTTGTATGTTGTATATTAAGAAATTAAATTTGCATTTCTATGGATAATTAGCTTCAAAATACAATTTTAGATGAAAAATGATATATGGAGGTCCTAAGCCAAGAAAGACCCTATTTCCCCCTCTGATTTAATTAGAGGGGTATGAGACACCTCATGTGAAAAAAGTGAATTCCCGCTTTTAATTGATGGGCTAATCCTCTCTCAAATTTTCTGGTGACTGCTGAGTTAATAGTGCTCACCTACCCCAGGTACAACCCTGTTCGTTTTTTTTTCCCCTTAATGTGTTTCCAATTACTATTTTTTTTAATTTTTTTTTTTTTTTTATTGAGGTAATTGAACAGCTAATTACAGGCTTAATACAAATGGGTATTATCATTCAAACATAAGCAGAGTAACTGAAGCGAGCTATCAGTCATGGCAAATCTTCAGAGTATATAAGTGCCGTTATTATCTGGTCTAAAGAATTTGGTAAACATAACTAACATACACCAAGATTACAAGTTGTGCGCTAAACCGGATGAATAAATAACGCAAAAATCACACTCTTTATTGCGTTACCATTACAAGTTACTGAAAAACCTTCTTTTGTTGTGCAATATGGTACGATAAGTTCCATACCGCACAAAACCCAAGGCCTGACTTGACGTGCTTGTGCATGTTTTCCCCATAGACATCAATGGAGAGAACGTGTTAGGAAAAAAAACTAATTCCTGCGATCACGGAATGGCAATAACGTTATTTCCATTGATGTCTATAGGGAAAAGAAAGTTATGTTAATACCTAACACCATAACATAGACCCCTAGTCTAAATACCCCTAATCCATCGCCCCCGACATCGCCGGCACTGAATAAAGTTATTAACCACTAAACTGCCGGCCCCCACATCGCTACTATAATAAAACTATTAACCCCTAAACGGCCGGCCCCCCACATCGCTACTACTATAATAAAACTATTAACCCCTAAACCGCCAGCCCCCCACATCGCAAAACACTAAATTAAACTATTCCCTATACTTTAAATTAAATTTACAATATAACTATCTTAATATAAATAAAAGCTTACCCGTTAAATAATAAAAAAAAACTAAGATTAAACTATAAATAAACCTAACATAACTATTTTAAGAAAATAAAATAAATATATGAAACAATCAGAGATACGTAAGGACATACATGGGCCCAGAGGAGCTATTAAGTGAAGCCTTAATTAGTTGCACTGATCGTGGCCGCTAGCAGCGCCAGCAAAAAACAGGAAAGAAAGTAATAGCTTTGGGCTTTGACTAAAAATAACAACAATCGGATCCTTGCTTAGCACTGTCTCTATTAAGTTATGAAGACTAATCTTGAGTCTCTAATAGAGGGCATAAATATCTCGTCCCTAAGATAGGAAAAATAGTGTATGAAAATAGAGACTAAAGTTAGAACACTAAAATATTTTGAGGCGCATGAGTAGAAATGAAGAACCCTGTAACGTAGTGTCGATTATACATCTTAGCAAAGGCAAGGAAGATGTATGATGTATTTTACAGTAGAAATAGTCATGTTCCTAAATACACAATTCACATGTAATTGAGGTAGTTAATAAACTAAAACTGAGAAGTTCACAGGTTCTGTAAAACAAACATAGCATTAATGTGAACCACGCTTATTAACCATAGAATGCCTTAAAGGGACACTCAAGTCAAAATAATCTTTTATAATTCAGATAGTGCATGCAGTTTTAAAACACTTTCCAATTTACTTCCATTATCAAATTTTACACAGTCTTTTTATATGCACACTTTCTGGGGAACAAAATCCTACTGAGCATGTGCACAAGCTCACAGGGTATACATATACTTGTCTGTGATTGGCTGATGTCTATCACATGATACAGGGAGCCAGAATATCAGAGAGAAAATAAATTTGTCAGAAAAAAAATCTACTGCTTATTTGAAATTTAGAGTAGCTTTTATTGCATTGTATTTTTATTATGCACATGTTAATTATAAAATTCTACTGCATTGAGTGGTCCTTTAAGGGTAAATATTCACATTAAAAATTAAACGGTCATAGATTAAGGCATACCTGAAAACAGAAAAAAATAAAAACAATGGGAACATTGAACCGTCCGAGGAGCAGAATATAGCCTTACACTGTTTGCCATTCATAAAATGTCCAAGGAGAGGAGTGAAAGGAGAAACAATGTCCTTTGGAAATATACATTGGCTAGTCCACTCCAAAAAAATAAGCACCAGTCTCCGATGCAGATAGGGGAACCCCCCCTGAATCTAACCTGAACTGCTGCACGTACCCTTTAATACCCTGCACCATGGTAAATATCTTAAGAACCTGGAGAAGTCACTGTACCTCGCGGCCGGAATCTGGCTGGGTTGGATGTCGAGGCAAATGTATCCAGTGGTTTTGAGTGGCATGTATCAGGTTATAATCAAAGGTCTGACCGGGCGGCGGGCTCCACCATCGATTTTCCTTCTCACTTAGATGCAGCACTGAACTAGGTAGCGGCTTTTCCATATTGCAACAAAGTTTCACAGTTCAGTCAATAGGATTTTAGAGAGAGAGAGAGATGATTGTATAAGTTAAAATATCATTTTATTGAATTCGTTAAAACAGACCTGGCACAGCACATAGAAATCCCCACTGCTGACGCGTTTCCTGCCTCACGGGCAGTTCATCAGAGCATACAGAGATCACCTGAAGCTGCTGTTTTAAACATACAGGTACACAAAAAAGTCCAATCACATAGAAGCTAGGTAAGTGCAGAAAAAACCCACCCTTTAACTCATTCAATTCCATTAACATATTATACATTATTTAAGTGTGACTGAACCAATTGGGTTCCTAAGAGATAACAGCACAAAAAATAAAAATACAAAATAAAGAACAAAGTATGATTCAAAATATAAAATTTGAATGTTTAGAATAAACTCTTATTTGGGAACATTTTAAATCGTAACAATTTATTAAAAGAGTTACGCCTATAATCTGATGTTAAAACTTGCTAAAGTTTAATAATAATAATAATGAAATAAAGGTGAGTTAACCCATTGCCGTTAGAGTATATAAGATAAATGCAAAATGTAGTCTAAGGGTCATCACCAAGACTTTATCAGTCAAAAAATAAACAAGAAAAAGATGGATAAATAACTTTAAGCAAGTAACTGAGCCAACAATTCAATGTTTGATTACATATTCCTGAAAAGGCACATACGAAGGAACATTAATTTTGAATTAGAAAGACACTAATTCTGAAATGCATAAATTGTAAAATGTTTGCAAGGGGTCAGACTGGCCAAAATAACACCTATCTTTCTGCAGTGTGTAATTCATAAATATAAATCAGCTCCTATCTATGAAAAGTTTGACATCGCTAATTTTATTTATTCCCAGTGGATGACCCGTTTTTAAAGTGTGAATCCAAAATATTTCTCTTTTTGATAAGGCCTGATATCTATCTCCTCCTCTAGCTCCCAATGTGACTTGCTCAATCCCCTGAAAAAGAAAGTGAGCAAGTCCATTGGTATGTGTAAAGAAATGTTTTGCAACTGGAGTCTTTGGAACCTCTGCTTCCAATGACAAAAGATGCTCTCTTATTCGATCTTTGAGATTCCTTGAAGTAAGGCCAACGTATTGAAAATTGCAAAATGAGCAAGTTATAAGATAAATTACATACACAGAATTACAGTTGATAGATTCTCTTATTTTATAGGAAATCCCAGTCTGCATAGATTTGAAGCTATTGCCTACAAGTGCATAGTCACAGCATTTGCAAGGTTTAGTACCACATTTATGAAAGCCAATATTAGTTGGTAGCCAGTTATTTTTTGTATTCTCCCTGGTTTTGATTTTGGAAGAGAAATTCTTTCTTATTTTGTCACCTATAGTATCAGATCTGCTAGCAACAAAATTACAATTACCAGATATCAACCTGAGATCAGCATCTCTCTCCAGCAATGGCAATCTTGTTTTGATTATATTGCAGATATCTCCAAATTGTCTACTGTATTTGGTGACAAAATTAATACCTTTTTTTTGTTTCAATCCCTGATCAGAATTTGAAATAATACGATCTTTTAGTAAATTATTTCTATCAAAGCTTGACACCAAATTAGACTGTTTTTTTAAGTCCTCTAAATCATAACCTCTGGCTACCAAGCGCTCTGTAAATCATTGGCATGTTTCCAATAATCACTTAGATTAGTACAGTTGCGTCTGAGTCTAATGTATTGGCCCTTTGGTATCCCCTTTTTTAAATGTTTGGGATGGGAGGAGTCTGCCCTAAGGATAGTATTACCACTTATTTCTTTCCTATATGATTCTGTAAATATTGTTTGACCATCATTCCTAAGATATATATCAAGGTAAGGAATGCTGTTGTGGGATGCACTGAAGGTGAACCTGAGATTACCATCATTGCAATTGAGATAGTCTATGAAATAATTTAGTTCTCCCTCAGTGCCATCCCACACAGCAAAATATCGTCTATATACCTGGTATACATCTTAATATTGTTATGAAAGATGTTACTCTCACTAAAAATCTTTAGAATTTCAAAATTTGCCAAATAGAGATTTGCATACGAGGGGGCAAATTTTGCCCCCATCGCAGTGCCCCTAAGTTGAATGAAAAATTCTCCATTGAAAATGAAAAAGTTTCTGTTCAATAGAAAAGATGTAGCCATTAGAATAAATTCTATCAAATCAGCATCATATCCAGAATATCTCTCCAGCATTTTTTTCATGGCATTTAGCCCCAGATTATGCGGAATACATGAGTATAAAGAGATTACATCTATGGTGACAAAAAGAAAACTCTTTTTCCATTCAAAATTTTGAATCAACCTGATCAGATGCTTGGTATCTCTTAGTAACCCAGGTAGCGATTGCACAATTGGTTGCAACTGGGCATCTACCCATTGGCCTAACTTCTCCCCCAGGGAGCCAATCGCAGAAATGATTGGTCTCCCTGGGGGATTCACCAAAGATTTATGTATCTTTGGTAAAAATTTGAAAACCGGTACTCTTGGGTTCTCAACAAAGACAAAATCACATGTTTTGGTTGTGAGTATGGAGTTCTCCAGCCCCAAATCCAAAAGATGTCTTAATTCTTTCTGGAATTTGTTTGTAGGATTAAATGTCATTTTTTTATAAGTATCAATGTCATCCAATTGCCTATAGGCTTCTTTTAGATAATCAGTTTTATTTAAGACTACAATGGATCCCCCTTTATCCGAGTCAACAATCACTATATCTTGATTATTTTTTAATTCATTAATGCCTGTGTCTCTTTATTACTTATATTTTTATAAGTGTGTTTGCCTGACTTTTCATTATCAATTACTTTCTCTGACAGAGAGATAAGATCTTGTTCCAAAATAGAATGGAAAAGCTCAATGACATCATTTCTAGCATTCACTGGATAAAAAACACTAGGTTTCGACTCTTTAATCAAACATTGTTTTGTATGACTACCAATCTCTAGGTCAACATCTTGTAGCTCACACAAAGACACTATGTCACAAAGATCTTTAAAATTACATGTATCATTGACTGTAATTGCGTCTTTCTGTGTGCCACTGGGCTGATCATCAGTACCTAGATTTCTAAAATGTTTAGTTAGAGTAATTTTACGGACAAATTTATTAATGTCCAACATTGTTTCAAATAAGTTGAAATCCCTAGTTGGTGAGAAACCCAGTCCTTTGCTTAATACAGAGATTTCATTAGGATCCAGTGTAATTGATGATAAGTTGATTATTTGTCGTTTTTGTTGTTTTTCTTCTTCCATTGTGTGCGTCGGCTCGGATACCTGGGTATCATTAGTCCCGGTACTGGATTCTCCTCTGGTTTTTCTTTTTGTTTTTCTTTTTTGTTGTTGATCACTGGATTCTCCCCGTTTTTTGGTTTAGCTCCCAGTTTGGAATCAATGTCTGCAGATGTTCTAATGGGTGTGGAAGTAGTAGGTACAGCTGGATCTATTACAGTTGTTGAGGATGAGCTTGTGTTAGTTTCACTTAAGCCTGCTGTACTTTCAAAGCTTGAAAAAGTGACTTTCCTTGGGTTCTTATCTTTGTTTTTATTTTGGTTGAAATTTTCTGCTTATTATTCTTATTTCTTCGCATTCCTCTCAGTATTCCAGCTGTATACTATACCCAGTTCATAATCTTTGCAGTCTTTCATATTTTTTATATTTGTGGTCCGACAACTCCACACTCAATTTCTCCAGAATCTCATCTAATTGGTTTTGATAGGGTAGTAGTTTTTCGTCATCCTTAAATAACTCCAATTGTTTATCCATAGATTCAATTTCAACTAGTATGTTTTCTCTTTGTTCTTTTTTGAACTTCACCAGTTTCTCCATTAATATTAGGGAGCAATCTGACAGAGATTCATTCCATGTAGACATAAATTCTGGGTATTCCCTGTGAAATGCCGAGAACTTTTTCATTCTCAAACCTCTGGGAATTCTTTTCTCTTCCAGATATTGTTCTAAGAATTCTATGTCCCACCAGAGTTTTAATTCCTTAATATGTGTCCTATAATGTGTTATATGTGTTATAATCAAAGGTCTGACCGGGCGGCGGGCTCCACCATCGATTTTCCTTCTCACTTAGATGCAGCACTGAACTAGGTAGCGGCTTTTCCATATTGCCAACCATTGTCCAGCCACAGCAACATTGTGGGTCACATTTGTTTCAATAGTCGGATAGTGCGATATCACAGCATGACTCTCCTCCTGAAACACTCTCCGACATGTCTGATCCACCAGCGGCATTCAACAACAGTGTGCTGTACACTAGAGCAGGTGGGTATGTTACCGTATTTTGAGCCATTTCAAAAGTCTGCCAAGACTCAGGTTGGTAAGAACTTATCACTTCTGGTGGCTCCGTCTGATGTTTCAGTGCAGTGTCTAGCTTCTCAATCTTATTGGTGCTTTCCCAGGCTGCCTTAATTTGTTTTTCAAAGTGAAGAACTAGGAAACGGTCTAAAGCTGTTAGCAAAGCTTGTTCCATAGGCTCCATTGTATGGATAGTAGTGTAGAGGTTATAGCTCAAACTAGCTATTTTACCCTGGTGAAATGGGGGGGGGGGGTAGGCAGAGGCCACAGATGCACTTGTGCTGCTGCTGGAGGTATCACCGTTCTGGTACTTAAAACTGGAAGGATAGCCGCCAATTTTGATCACTGTGAGCAGCAACTGTAGTTCTATCAGGAACTATAAAATTAACTTCTCCATGGTGTCACTATCTGCTGATATGCAATGGATTCATCAGAGTTTCATTGCAGCTTCGAAGTAAGTCAGCCATCTTGGCCGCAGCCCGGAAGCGCTCCCCAACCCTGTGCAGTTTTTGATGAGCCCAGTCTGGAAAAATGAGAGCCTCCTCTTTACAATGTGATGTCTCATACCCCTCTCATTAGTAGATGATTGTCGTACCGAATGTATAGACTGCATGGGGGAGCTACAGCACAAACACACAATATCTGTCACCTGAAAGAAGAGATTACCTATTATTAAATGATGGGTCTCGTGTCACTTTGAATAGCAGATGATTGCCATAGAGATGACTAGGCTGCCATAGATATACTAGGTGCCTTTTACAGTGCTCTGTCCTATAAAAGGGACAGTAGCACCCAAAATAAGCACAACAATAGGGCAAAAATTTTTTTAAAAAATGCTGGGTGACATGCTCACAACAGTGATTACCTAACAGAACCATAGATATATGTTGCCCCTTCCCTTCACAATAAATAGGTAAATGAGACATTGAAAGAAGCAATCTTGCTCTTTCAAATGTGTGGTCAGTTGTCATTCCATAGCAATGACAAATACCTCTCAGCACTGGATCTATTTTGGTTGTACTGGTGATTTGTAAGAGACCTTTATTTCTCCCTCACTATAGAAATATATGAAATTTGATAAAGTGGTGTTCCACAATTCAAATAAGGAGTTTAATGTCATTATAGCTACCATGAGATCGTCATAGCCGTAATAATAACCAGGATGTAACCTCTAGACTCATTTTGTAGTGTGGTTGATGTTGGGGCTCATAGCTCCAGTTTACTCTGTGCTAATACAAAATTTAGGAATAAAAATCAATTGCAGAATTGCATGAATGTAATAATGGATGATATTTTGTGAAATTCTATATAGGGTCATTTTTTATGTTTTCATTTTCCAATTTTTCATTTTTTATTTTCTTTTTTGCTGCAATGGGAGAATTTGGACAGCAGTGGGATCATGCATACCTCAATAAAATTGATTAAGCCACCTCTCTGGAAAATCAAAATTTTGTGTATTTTAAAACTAATCTAATATTTTTTATAGTTAGATATTTTAGACCTATAATTTTTTGCATAAATTGCAGATGGTGCAAAGTGACAAAAATATACTTTTACCTTCTGATTTTTGATTAATATTTATTGAACAATATATGTATTAAATCCTACATTTTGGTGTTTAGGGAAGGCAAATTGATGATAAATGTGCGACAATAAAATGTGTGTTGGAAATATTTAGAAAATAATGACTGATATTTTCCATATATGTCTTTTTTTTTACATTTTCTATGGTGGAATTTTCCTATATTACGATATTTCTGCAAGCTAAAGTTATTTTCTAAAAATGCATGCTCATGATTTATGTCGGTACCTCTTGATTTGTTAATTCAACAGCTAAAAAAGCTCTAACATAGGGTTGTGAAATAGTTAAGCTACGACGGGGTTAATTCTTGATATACAATATATTATAGATTTAAAATTAAAATAATAACTGTAATCTTTTTTTATTATCCCTTTAAACTTTAAAAAAGGTACCATGGGCACTTGAGAGAATATTTAGAAGTTATCATTAGACATGTGCGTTTCGGTTCGGTCCAAATCGAAATTCGGACTAATTTTGCCAAATTTGGAATTCGATCGATTTGAATTTCGAATTGTGGCAGTGCCGAATCTACCGAATAAATCCGAATCGATTCGAATTTATTCGGATGGATTCGGATGGCCATGTATTACACTAGTATTGTACAGTATACTAGTGTAATACACAGCACATCCCACTTAACAGTGCCGAAATTCCGAAAAATCCGAATCGATTCGAACCGAATCGAACTGAACCGAATTTCACACGAAATCCGAAACGAATTCATTCGATTTCTTCCAAATTCGAATCGGTCCGAATCGATCCGAACCGAATCGAATTTTTGGCGGCTGCACATGTCTAGTTATCATTATGTATTTCAAAAAGGTTTGACACCCCTTATCTAGTATCTTAGTAGAGCCCCATCATGTCCCTTTAATGCTGTATATAAATCAAAGAATATCTTAAATTCTATGTAATTCTCCGTATTTTTAATCTCCTAAACAAAAAAAATTACAGATTAAAAGCAAATAGGTAACTGTAAAACCTCACATTCATCCCTAGTAAAACTGTACTGTTAGTACTGATCCAGCAGGGGGAGCAACTGACATTGTGTAGCATTTGTACAGCGATAGTAAAAGAATATATATTTAGAAGATGAAATATATATAAGTTCTTTTGTGTGGTTAGCATTTTGTTTGCTCTACTGTTTTTCCAAAGTTAATATCAAGTACAATGAACCCAAGCCCAAAAGAGCTTACAATCTATGAGTTATGTGTCAACATAGTAAATAAAAGAGGCTGTATATTATTTACCTAATAGTCTTCAAGCTATGGGTAAGCTTTGTGGCAGCGAAAAGCAGTTGATAGATTGTTTTTATGGATTGTATCAAAGTTCATGCCTTCATCGATGCTGTTTATCTTTTTCACATGAAGGTGAACAAACCAAAAGTAATATGGTGCTTCTTAATTCCACACATGAAATATAGGATTAGACCATCTATTCATGTGATGCTGAAACTTATTGCTAGGAAGATTAAGTACATGGTTGCAAAGCACAAACATAAATATACACATACAAACACAGTCATGAAATCTGTCCTACAAAGGTTATGAAGATGACTCACATCAATGACAGTAATAAAACTAGGTGGAAAAAAAATTAAAATTTACAGCAGTAATAAAATGACTTTATCCTTCTATACCTTATACGATTTTAATGCATTTTACCAGTTTTTAATTTGTTTTTATGTATTTAAACGGTTTTAAATTTATTACGAAACTTTTTTATTGCACCAATATGTTTTATCAATCTAAAGCTTTTTCAATTAATTATTTAATTGTAGATTTAAACACACACGGTTAGATTACAAGCGGAGCACTAAATATCGCTTGCGTGCAAGCAATATTAATGCTCTACTCTGTAATGCCAGCACATGATAATGTGTGCTGGTATTATAAGTAAATTGCAATGCGAATGCAAGCTCGTATTGCAAGGAAGCATTGCGCTTACAAGATCGTGCTTCCATAGGCTCCAATAGAAGCCTCGTCCTGATGCCGTCAGAGATGGCATAAGAACCTCACGCAGGGAAGGGGGTATGTAACGCAGCAATGGGCAGCATTTTTAAATATATATGTATATGAATATATACATATATATTTATGTGTTAACATGTTTATATATAGCCAGTTCCCATAGACCGCAATGTAAAGGCATTTTTCATTGCCATTTTTTTCTAAATACTAACACCCCACACCTGCCAACTTTAAAGCACCAAAACTGCCTAGTGCAGTTATTTTGTACTTTTTTTATAACTATAACGCATTTGGGGCACTTTTAGAAAATTGGAATGACTGGTTAATTATCACTCGCCCGCAAACGGGCAAATTTGTGATCTAGCCCACAGACTGGGTTTGCATTGATTTTGCTAAAACTGAGCCACTAAATATGAACCAATTCAGCTGGGGTAAAAGTGTTTCAGCTTCTATTTCCCTGTAATTTTACTTATTTCCTTATTCTTTTTTTACAGGTGCATGAAAATGTCATCAATGTAACGCTACAACCATTTTCATTTAAAGTAAAGTCATATAGAGTATGAAACTTTCCAATTTACTTCTCTTATCAAATGTTTTTATTTTTTTCTCTTGCTTCTACAATCTAATTTACTTTTTCTCTTGGTATCCTTTATTGAAAAGCATACCTAGGTATGCCCAGGAGCAGCAGTGCACTACTGGGAGCCAGCTGCACACATAATGCCTCTTATCATTGTCTCAGCTGATGTGTTCAGCTAGGTCCCAGTACTGCATTGCTGCTTCAACAAATGATACTAAAAGAATGGAGCAAATTGTAAAATTACATAATTAACAAGTACATAATTAAAAGACAAGGTAATAACACTTACTCTGAATTTCAAATAAGCAGTAGATTTTTTTTGTCTGACAAATTTATTTTTTCTCCCATTTTCCAGCCCCCCCCTATCATGTGAGAGACATCAGCCAATCACAGACTAGTACACTTATACCCTGTGAGCTTGTGCACATGCTCAGTAGGATCTTGTTCCCAAGAAAGGTCTCTTTTCCATTGAGTCGTAATTCAGTTTGCGTGCACTCGCAAACGTTAAATATGCTGTCGGAAGCAATATCGTTTATCAACTGTTTCCAATGGAGCGTTATACCTCAATATCGATAGTCGTTCTTGGCTGCTGAAAAGATCTTTGCGTCCCATAGAAAGTAATAGAAGCCGTAAATCGATAAATTATACCAGTTTTCCAATGAAAGCGCAAACCGTTAATACACTGTCGGAGGCTGTCGATACATTGAGAAATATTACACCCAGCTCAACTAGGTGTAAAAGAGGAGAATTGTGCTTTTTGAGGCCTATTTTCTATTGAAATTATAAAACTTGCAAATAATGCAAGTGTTTTAATGTAGAAATAAATTGTTATAAGTAATTTTTATTGTTGTCTCATGTATAGGAATAGTTAAACTTATATTCTAATAGAAAATATGCACTATGTGCAGAATTATATAACATTATTTTTAAGGTTTACTGACACTTTAAATTAGGATTTTACGCTGTGCATATTTAATACAATTTATGCCTGTGTAATGTACATACAAATTTTACATTTTTTATAAAATACAATTTTTGTTGAATGATTTTGTTGCGATTTTTGATGCACCTTAACAATACCATTTTTTTTCCTGCGCATTTTTGTGTAAATGTCTCAATTATTTGTTTAGTAATATTTTTAAAATACAAATTTTATTGTGCACTTTTGTAATATATACGCATCTCCTCCCCATATGAAAATGCAGTATACGCCCCTTAGCGAGACACCCTATTTTCAGTTTATAAAGGCTTTAGATCATTCCACTAGGGAAACAGAAGCATTAGTAAACATTCTTTAATTATCTCGCCAGCCCAGAGACCTTTAGTTTAGATCATCGCCCTTAGAAATTAGCTTCTTTGTCAAGGTTAAACAATTGAGCTAGATTACAAGTGGCACTTGTATTACAAGTCTAGACTCTAAAGTAAATGCAATTGTACAAGCACACGTATATTTATGTACATGTGTATGTATATGTTTATGTATATGTATGTCTATACATGTGTATTTATGTTTAAATGTGTATATATGTACAGTATTTACATACATATATATACATATAAACACATATATACACATGTATACACTACGTAAATATGTATATACACTTTGGAGCCCTTTCCAGTCAAATACCTGAAAAATATATAAAAAAAAAATGTTTGTATATACTGTACATATTTTACATTCCAATGTTCTTCACATAGGGGAATATGTTCTTTTTATTTTTAAATAGATATTTCTATATATACCTGTATATATAACTCGAAAAATTGAATATCGTGCAAAAGTTAATTTATATTTCACTAATGCAAATTAAAAGGTGAAGCTAATATATGAGATAGACTCATTACATGCAAAGCAAGATAGTTAATTTGTCATAATTGTGATGATTATGGCTTACAGCTCATGAAAACCCCAAATCCACAATCTCAGAAAATTATAATATTACATGTAATCAATAAAACAAGGATTGTACATAGAACAATATCAGGCCTCTGAAAAAGTATAAGCATGCATACTATATGTACTCAGTCAGTACTTGGTTTGGGCCCCTTTTGCAGCAATTATGGCATGGAAGCTATCAGCCTGTGGCACTGCTGAGGTGTTATGGAAGACCAGGATGCTTCAATAGCAGCCTTCAGCTCTTCTGCATTGTTCGGTCTCATGTCTCTCATCTTTCTCTTGGCAATGCCCCATAGATTCTCTATGGGGTTCAGTCAAGGCAGTTTGCTGGCCAATCAAGCACAGTAATCCCATGGTCATTGAACCAGGTTGTTGGTGCTTTTGGCAGTGTGGGCAGGTGCTGCTGAAAAATGAAGTCAGCATCCCCATAGAGCTCGTCTGCGGAAGGAAGCATGAAGTGCTCCAAAATCTCCTGGTAGATGGCAGCGTTGACCCTGGACTTAATGAAGCACAGTGGACCAACACCAACAGATGAATGGCTCCCCAAATCAACACCAGACTGTGGAAAACTTCCACACAGTACTTTCAAGCATCCTGTGCAGTGTGTGCCTCTCCATTCATTCCTCCATACTCTGTCCTTGGTTTTTCCAAATGAGATGCAAAATTTGCTCTCATCCGAAAGAGACTTTGGACCACTGAGCACAGACCAGGTCCTGTTTTTCTTTAGCCCAGGTAAGATGCTTTTGACCGTTGTTCTGTTGTTCAGGAGTGGCTTGACAAGAGGAATACAACATTTGAAGCCAATGTCCAGGATCCGTCTGTGTGTGGTGGCTCTTGTATGAAAGTCCCCAATACACTTTTGAATGGCCTTTTCCTGACAATCCTCTCCAGGCGTGCGGTCATCCCTGCTGCTTGTGCACCTTTTTCCTTCCACACTTTTCCCTTCCACATAATTTTCCTATTAATCGTGCTTTGATACAGCACTTTTGGAACATCCAACTTCTTTTGCAATTACCTTTTGAGGCTTTCCCTCCTTATGGAGGGTGTCAATGTTGGTTTTCTGCACAACTGTCAGGTCAGCAGTCTTTCCCATGATTTTTGATTCCTACTGAACCAGACTGAGAGACCATTTAAAAGGCTCAGGAACCATTCTGCAGGTGTTATGGCTTAATATGCTGATTATAGTGGGACAATTTGAGCCTAGAATATTGCACCCTTTTCACAATATTCTAATTTTCTGAGATTGTGGATTTGAGGGTTTTCATGAGCTGTAAGACATAATCATCACAATTATGAGACCACATCACGGCTTGAACTATCTTGCTTTGCATGTAATGAGTCTAGCTCATATATTAGTTTCCCCTTTAAATTGCATTAGTGAAATAAATTAACTTTTGCACGATATTCTAATTTTTCGAGTTTTCACCTGTATATATGTATATATTATATATATATTACTATAATATATATACTGAATATATATATATATATATATATACATACATATATACATATATATAAGGGTACCAGGAACCAGACCGAGACGTAAAATGCTACATTAATCACACCTTTATTAAAAAAGTAACAAAAAATTATGAGTCCAAAACCAAATGACAAGATAGGAGTCAAAGCCAGAGCAGATAGTCAGACGAGCTGGGTCAGAAACACGAAGATAAACAAAGTCGGGAACTAGCCAGGAATGAGGATTCAGAAGAGACGTCAAACAAGCCAGGTTATACACAGAGTCAAAAAGACAGGAACTCACAGAGAGATCAGAGACAATGCAAGGGCAATGGCAAACATGACTAAGGCAGTTAAATAGGGAGTGATGACATCATCATTCTGGGACTGCAATTTGTCTCTCTCGGATGATGTTCTATAGTTTGGTTATAAGAGGGAGCCTGGGAGTAGTGGGCAGCATTACACACTCTGCTACAGGTAAGGAGAAAAGACAGGTGAGTCAAAAATATATATATATAAACACAGCGCATCTGAGATTCAAGACAATTTATTACTAACAAGTGTTAAATGTGCAGCACGTACTTTAACAACAAAATTTTAAAGCATGTAATAATCTGTCCCATCTAGTCCCAGCTACCGGACAGTCACTTTGGCTTGGCGGGGGAATTCTCCCTTCTGTCGCTGTGGATCTGTTCTCTGACTCATTTGTTCTGTAGTTCCCTTGTTTATGTGAAGCCACGTGGGACACTGGATGGCTTCTTTCACATGGTCATATGGGATGCCGAAACGGCTTCTTTCACCTGGTCACGTGGGATGTCGTAATGGCTTCTTTCACATGGTCAAGTGGGACGATGTGTATAGAAATATATTTTACAAAAAATACATTAAATATACATAGAAATATATTTTTAAAAATAAATAGAAAATGTTCTTCTCTGTGAAGAAAAGTGGAATGTAAAATATTAATAATTACCTTTGGGTTAGCTCTGTAGAGGTTTAACTTTAATTTTTTTTCTGTTTGTGCTCTCCATTGAAGTCTATGGTGAGAGGAAGTTGGTGCGGTTGTGATATCTGAAGTCCTTAAGTTATTATGTTTGCTTTCAACTTGTAATATGCATGCTAACCTGCGCACATTAAAAGTTTACTTCTGGCAGTGTTTGTGTGAGAGCAAAAGAGCTAAATAGCACACACTTGTAATCAGGGCCGGCTTAAGATAATGTGCTGCCTGGGTCTGAGAATGCAATGACTCCCCCACAGTAGTAACATTATTGATTAGCATATCAACCTACCAGCCTAGCTGCTGATCATATGAAGCCTGTCTACCTGCATGCAACCAATGCTTATGCACAATTGAGCAATAAGTGGGAAGGAAGATAGGGAAGAGATTCAATAGTCCCAACTGAATCGCTGCCCCTTGTCAAGTGCTGCCTGGGTCCATTGGACCGACATAGCCCCATGGTTGAGCCGGCCCTGCTTGTAATCTGGCCCATAGTTAATAATTTAATTATTACACTATTCGTTATATGCAATCAGTAGTGCAATAATTAAATGATTAATACAATATACATAATTTTCTTTTTGTACTTTTTTATCCGTATAACGTAACCTAAACAGAATGTATACTTTCGCTGTTCTGCAAATTCTAAACATTGCTTTAAACATTCCATACTTTCATATCACCAGAACATACTTGCATCAGCCTTGTTTTGTATGCTTTACATACCAGTAATTTGGGCATATTCAAACTTCAGAACAAAAAAAACTAAAATGGTCTCTAATGCTTCAAATAGTTTTGAAAATGTGCTTTATTAACACATTTGCAATAACGTAGGCAATACATCCTTTGCACACAAGCAGACACACACACAGACACACACACATGCACAATAGCATATCTACACTCACACACTGCACACAAGCATATGCACACACACACACTGCACACAAGCATATGCACAGAAGCATATACACACACTGCACACAAGCATATGCACACACACTGCACACAAGCATATGCACACACACACTGCACACAAGCATACACACACAAACACACTGCACAGAAGCATATACACACACACTGCACACAAGCATACGCACACACACACACTGCACACAAGCATATGCACACACACACAAGCATATGCACACACACACACACTCACACTGCACACAAGCATACGCACACTCACACACACACACTGCACACAAGCATACGCACATACACTGTACACAAGCATATGCACACACACACTGCACACACACATGCACACAAGCATACGCACACACACACTGCACACAAGCATACGCACACACACACACTGCACACAAACATACGCACATACTGCACACACACTGCACACAAGCATATGCACACACACACACTGCACACAAACATATGCAAACACACACTGCACACAAGCATACGTACACACACAAGCATATGCACACACACACTCTGCACACAAGTGTACACACACACACTGCACACAAATATGCACACACACTGCACACAAGCACACGCACACACTGCACACAAGCATACACACACACTGCACACAAGCATATGTACACACACATACACACACTGCACACAAGCATACGCACACACACACAAGCATATGCACACACACACTCTGCACACAAGTGTACACACACACACTGCACACAACATACACACACACTGCACACAAGCATACGCACACACACACACTGCACACAAGCATACACACACACTGCACACAAGCATATGTACACACACACACACACACACTGCACACAAGCATATGCACACATTAACACACACAAACTGACACGCACATGCACACACATATGCACACATACACACATGTGCACACACTCTCACACGTACATGCACACCCACAGGCACACACATACACACACACTGCACACAAGCATACGCACACACACACACTGCACACAAGCATACACACACACACACAACACACTGCACACAAGCATACACACACGAACACAGACATGCACACACATACACACTGCACACAAGCATATGCACACACATACGCACGCATGCACACACATACACACACTGCACACAAGCATATGCACACACACACTCTGCACACAAGCGTACACACACACACTGCACACAAGCATACACACACTGCACACAAGCATACGCACACACTGCACACAAGCATACTCACTCACACACTGCAAACAAGCATACGCACGCACACACTAAACACAAGCATACGCACACACACACACACTACACACAAGCATATGTACACACACACTGCACACAAGCATACGCACACACAACACACTGCAACACACACTACACACACACTGCACACAAGCATACACACACTGCACACAAGCATACGCACACACACACACACTGCACACAAGCATACACACACACACACACACACACACACTGCACACAAGCATACAACACGAACACAGACATGCACACACATACACACACTGCACACAAGCATACACACACACACGAAAACAGACATGCACACACATACACACACTGCACACAAGCATATGCACACACACACTCTGCACACAAGCATACACACACACACTGCACACAAACATACACACACACTGCACACAAGCATACGCACACACACTGCACACAAGCATACTCACTCACACACTGCAAACAAGCATACGCACACACACACTGAACACAAGCATACGCAAACACACACACAACACACACTACACACAAGCATATGTACACACACACTGCACACAAGCATACGTACACACACACACACTGCACACACACTACACACACACTGCACACAAGCATACACACACTGCACACAAGCATACGCACACACACACTACACACAAGCATACGCACACACACACACACACTGCACACAAGCATATGTACACACACACTGCACACAAGCATACGCACACACACACACACACACTGCACACAAGCATATGAACACACACACTGCACACAAGCATACGCACACACACTGCACACAAGCATACACACACATACACGCACACACAAGCATATGCACGCACACACATATGCACACACGCTACACACAAGCTTACGCGCACACACACACTGCACACAAGCATACACACACACACACTGCACACAAGCATACGCACACACACTCACAAGCATACGCACACACACACTGCACACAAGCATATGCACACACACACACACACACAAAAGTAGTAAATGAGTACAGCACCTGTTGGTTCCTTAAAGCAGGTTTTAATTCTGTATGATGCCCGTGGAGAAAGGGTTACTGCCACCCTTACAGCACATAGACAATTGGTATCCACAGCACCAATTAGGTAAAAGAAAATACCTTTATTTTCACATTACATGCAACGTTTCGGCCTTCACAGCCTTAATCATGCATACACTGCACACAAGCATATGAAACACACACACAAACTCACACGCACATGCACACACATACACACATGTGCACACACACTCACAAGTACATACACACACACATACACACACAAGCATACGCACACAAGCATTCACACACACTGCACACAAGCATATGTACACACACACTGTACACAAGCTTACGCACAACACACTGCACACAAGCATATGCACACACACACACACACACACACACTGCACACACACTACACACAAGCATACACACACTATACACAAGCATATGCACACACACACACACACTGCACACAGACACACACTACACACAAGCATATACACACACACACACACACACTGCACACAACACACAACACACACACACACACACTGCACACAAGCATATGCACACACACACACTGCACACAAGCATACACACACACACTGCACACAAGCATATGAACACACCCACAAACTCACACGCACATGCACACACATACGCACACATACACACATGTGCACACATACTCACAAGTACACACACACACAGACACTCTCTGCACACAAGTGTACACACATACACACACTGCACACAGGCATACGCACACACACACACACACTGCACACAAGCATACGCACACACACTGCACACAAGCATACGCACAAACACACACACACACTGCACACAAGCATACACACACACACACACACACTGCACACAAGCATATGCACACTGCACACACGCTGCACACAAACACACACAAACACTGCACATAAGCATATGCACACACACACACACTGCACACAAGAATTTGCACACACACTGCACACAAGCATACACACACTGCACACAAGCATATGCACACACACACAAACTGCACACACAGGGGGGTAGTTATCAAGCCGTCAACCTCAAATATGCTGGAATTCCGCAGCGTATTTGTGGCAAGGCTGATTCGCCTTAGTTATCAAAGGCTAGAGACCGGCAAAAGTAGAATTTTGTGACGTAAACTTTGATCCGCCGGACTCAGTCCGAGACAGATCGATTCTTACGTCACTCCAGATGTTCCGCACAATCTGACTACTTTTGCTAGTTATCAAAAAACTAGCAGGTACGCTCGGCACTTTTCCGGCCCAGCATACTGGTTTTCAAACCGCCACCCTGGAGGCGGCGGATCCAATAGGAATCAATGGGAGTCTGACCATAGCGAAAGTGCCAGACATCCCATTGATTCCTATGGGAGCTGTCTGCACCTAACACCCTAACATGTACCCCGAGTCTAACACCACTAATCTGTCCCCCCTACACCGCCGCAACTAAATAAAGTTATTACCCTAAACCGCCGCTCCCGGAGCCCACCGCAAGCTACTCTATACATATTAACCCCTAAACCGCCGCTCCCGGAGCCCACCGCCACCTACATTATACCTAGTAACCCCTTATCCTGCCCCCCCTATAATAAAGTTATTAACCCCTATCCTGCCGATCCCGCACCTCGCCGCAAATAAATAAATAGTTTAACCCCTAAACCGCCGCTCCCTGACCCTGCCGCAACCTATATTAAATAACCTAAGTTACAATTAAACTTAACACTACACTATCATTAAATAAATTAAATAAATTAACTACAAATAACTACAATTAAATACAATTACATAAACTAACTAAAGTACAAAAAATAAAAAAAGCTAAGTTACAAAAAATAAAAAAAATAAGTTACAAACATTTAAAAAAATATTACAACAATTTTAAGCTACTTACACCTAATCTAAGCCCCCTAATAAAATAACAAACCCCCCCAAAATAAAAAAATGCCCTACCCTATCGGAACAGCCAATGGAATGCGAGCTCAATCTGATTGACTGACTGGATCAGCCAATCGGAATTGAACTTGAATCTGATTGGCTGTTTCAATCAGCCAATCAGATTTTTCCTACCTTAATTCCGATTGGCTGATAGAATCCTTTCAGCCAATCGGAATTGAAGGGACGCCATCTTGGATGACGTCCCTTAAAGGAGCCTTCATTCGTCGGGTAGTCCGTCGGGAAAGAAGGAGGATCACTTCATCGGATGGAAGATTTCTTCAGCGCCCCTTGGATGATCACTTCTGCCGGTCCGGATGTCCTCTTCAGTTCCATTGGTGGCTCGGCTGAGTGAAGACGACTAAAGGTAGGATGATCTTCAGGGGATTAGTGTTATAGGGTTATTTTAAGGGGGTTTTGGGTTAGATTAGGGGTATGTGTGTGGTGGGTTTTAATGTTGGGGGGTTGTATTTTTCTTTTACAGGAAAAAGAGCTGAATTCTTTGGGGCATGCCCCCACAAAAGGCCCTTTTAAGGGCTGGTAAGGTAAAAGAGCTTTGAACTTTTTTTTTTTTTTTAACAACTTTATTTTTCAAATTTTTCTCAGGGTAAACCCGATCAGCATCACATAGCATTACACAATTATATTCATTCTTTGACATAACAGTGTATAAACACAGTATAGACTTTTCAATGCGGCTGGGTCCGATCAAAGTTCATAAAGTCTTTTCTTGAGCCATGTGAGGCGGTCAGGCCCCTTTTCATACTTAGAACAGTTATAACAAAACATAACCTCAACAACAAAAGAAAAAGAAAATAACTAAAAATAATATAAAATAAAATAAGGAGAATAAGATAACAATAAGAATAAGGTAAATAATTAGTTAGGTAAGAGATAATGGCAATCAGCATCAAAGAGATCACTGACATTGTAAGATTATACATTTCAAGGTATATTAGAAACTCGCTCCTAGGCACTAACCGCACATTGGTGAACTCTTCATCACCCATATAAGTCTCATCCTGCGTCAATCATGACTGTGCGTGTGCAGGTCTGTTACATAGTCTGCTATATTGAAAAACCTTGAACATTCCTAAAATCAGAGGCAGTATTGCCAATAATTAACACCGGGTACAAAATATTGACATAAAGCAATCTAGGTACCTTCACTATGTAAGTGTAATGGAATTGATATTCAGGCTTCTGCTACGGCGGATGGCTGTGGCCCCATTCATGGATCTCCTCACTGGACCAAGAGTCCCTCAAGTCAGTCAGTCGTGGTCAGTTTAAGAGTCAGAGTCGGATTCTGAGGTGTACCAGCGTCCACGCAAGTTTTCAGTCAGCATAAACACAGAGTGTTCAAAGGGACGTAATACTTTTTTCCTGAGGCCCTTCGGTAGGTACATAAGGTATGCGTCCCACTTGTTCATAAATGATTTAATTCTAGCATCAGCTTTGAACTTTTTAATGTAGAATAGGGTAGGGCATTTTTTTATTTTGGGGGAGTTTGTTATTTTATTAGGGGGCTTAGATTAGGTGTAAGTAGCTTAAAATTGTAATATTTTTTTAAATGTTTGTAACTTATTTTTTTTATTTTTTGTAACTTAGCTTTTTTTTTTTTTGTACTTTAGTTAGTTTATGTAATTGTATTTAATTGTAGTTATTTGTAGTTAATTTATTTAATTTATTTAATGATAGTGTAGTGTTAGGTTTAATTGTAACTTAGGTTAGGATTTATTTTACAGGTAATTTTGTATTTCTTTTAGCTAGGTAGTTATTAAATAGTTAATAACTATTTAATAACTATTCTAACTAGCTAAAATAAATACAAAGTTACCTGTAAAATAAATATAAATCCTAAGATAGCTATAATGTTATTATTAATTACATTGTAGCTATCTTAGCGTTTATTTTACAGGTAAGTATTTAGTTTTAAATAGGAATAATTTATTAAAGTATAGTGTAGTGTTAGGTGTAATTGTAACTTAGGTTAGTGTTTAGTTTACAGGTAAATTTCTGTTTATTTTAGCTAGGTAAGCTATTAAATAGTTAATAACTATTTAATAGCTATTGTACCTAGTTAAAATAAATTGAAAGGTACCTGTAAAATAAAAATAAATCCTAAGATAGCTACAATATAATTATTATTTATATTGTAGCTATATTAGGGTTTATTTTATAGGTAAGTATTTAGTTTTAAATAGGATTAATTTAGTTCATAATAGAAATATTATTTAGATTTATTTAATTAATATTTAAGTTAGGGGGTGTTAGGGTTAGTGTTAGACTTAGGTTTAGGGGTTAATAATTTTATTACAGTGGCGGCGGTGTAGTGGGGGGCAGGATAGGGGTTAATAATTGTATTATAGGTGGCAACGGTGTAGGGGGGGCAGGATAGGGGTTAATAAATTTAATATAGGTTGCGGCGGGTTCAGGGAGCGGCGGTTTAGGGGTTAAACTATTTATTTATTTGCGGCGAGGTGCGGGATCAGCAGGATGGGGTTAATAACTTTATTATAGAGGGCGACGGTATAGGGGGGGCAGGATATGGGTTACTAGGTATAATGTAGGTGGCAGCAGTGTCCGGGAGCGGCGGTTTAGGGTTAATACATTTATAAGACTTGCGGCGGGGTCTAGGAGCGGCGGTTTAGGGGTTAGTAACTTTATTTAGTTGCAGGGGGCTCCGGGGCGCCGGTTATAGGGGGTGTAGAACAGTGTAGTTTAGTGTGAGTGCTTAGTGACAGGCTAGCAATAAAGCTGTAAAACAGCCGAAGGGCAGCGAGATCGGATGAGTGATAACTCTCACAGTCCGCTGCTCATCGCCCCGCGGCTTTTTGACAGCTTTTTTTGATAACGTAGGCGTATTTTTTCAGGTCCGCGGCGGCGAAGGTAGGCGAGCTTAGGCGGGCGTATTGGGCCGGCGAAGGCAGGAAAGTTGACACGATGATAACTACCCCCCTTACACTGAACACAAGTGTAATGTCCTTACATAGCAAACATTAACTCTTTATATAAATGATGCACTTGCAACTTCTAAATGTAAACTGGCACTTTATTTACTGGATTACATAACAAGGTGCTCCTGTAGATTTGCACACAGTAATATGGATAGATACACATATATAGTCCTTTATAATGAATGGCTGCTGCACTCCTTATATTTAGTAGTCCTGTACAGTGTGTATGCAGCACTATAGTAATCCAGGGTAACTTATAACTGTATAACTGCAATATAACTTCTAACTGTAATGTGTAACTGACAGTACTTACTCTTCCTGACTAGCTGATGCTGTATCCTCTGCACTGATCTGTAGCTGACATTACACTTATTATTATTATTATTAGCACTTGTCAGATCCTGAGGTTCAGTCCTTGTACTTTATAACTGCATCACAAACTGTCACAAGATGGCTTCTCTGAACTGTTGATTCTAAGCACAGCCCACTTGATGACATCATCTTTGTATGGAAGCCTCAATGTGCCATCTAACCAAACCAGGAAATAAGCACAACACTACATCTCCTTTCCTACTTATTTTTTTTTTAAATAAACTTAACTGCACAACAACAACCGTAAGATAAATCAGTCTTCTCCAGCATCCTCTTGTATTGTGGACGTGAAAGCTGCTTCTTGTTTCTTCCGTTGACAAAAGTTTTTCTGATACGTTGCATGTTGTCTCCGGCGAGTGTCTCTGAGATTCACTTCAGGAGACCAATGAACAACAGGTGTTCGTTGCCTGGGAGTACGAGCTTGACTATTGTGGTTCTGGATAGAATTTCCTGACTCATCATTACAAGGTTCTTCTATTGAGGCTGGTATTTCTGAGTCATCTTCTGTAGTTGAGTCAGAGCCTGTGTTTGGATCATGCCAAACACCACCCCAGATATCAAAGTCATTGTCTGATTGCATTTGTATGTGATGGTCCTCATCAGCCTGTTTCTCCTCTCTAGCCGTGGTCGTAGTTGGTTCACATGGCGGCGACACCCACCTGATTGAGTGGTTATCACATACATCTTTGGGCCCTCAACCTGGGCAACAACACTGGTGCCCATTTTTCCTCTGTATGGTACACCCTATACCAAACCAAGTCTCCTTCTGTGTAGGTCCGTGAAGGTTTTCCCACTCTCATTTTATCTTGCATGATGCGGACTGTTTCTGCTACATCTGGTGTGATTAAATCCAGCTTGGTACGGATCTTCCTGCTAAACAATAGTTGAGCTGGGGGCAACTTCCGTGGTGGGATGTTGAGTAACCCTATATTGTTGCGAAAATTGTAAAATGTTTTTAGTATTAACCTGTTTCTCTGCTTTTAGAGCTTTCAATGCCCTTTGAAAGGTTTGGACAAATCTCTCTGCTTGCCCGTTGGTGGCTGGGTGATATGGTGCCGTCCGATGATGGTGAATTCCATTCATATGTAAAAAATTCTGGAAGTCTTGTGACACAAACTTGGGGCCATTGTCTGTGACCAGTTTTCTTGGCAAACCAAATACTGAAAAGAGTCTTTCTAATGCTGATATGACTTCAGTAGTTGTAGTCCTTGCCATTGGAATTACTTCTGGCCACTTAGAGTGTGCATCAATTATGATTTAGTATGAGATTCCATCAATAGGACCAGCAAAGTCCAAATGTAGTCTCTCCCAAGGAGTAGTAGGCCAGTCCCATGGTTGTATAGCTCCTCGTGGAAGCTGTCCTTGAGCCTGAACACACCCTTTGCATGCCATAACAGAGTTCTCAATGTCCTTATCAATGGCCGGCCACCAAACATGACCCCTAGCCTTCTGTTTCATTCTGACAATGCTGGGGTGTCCTTCATGAAGGAGTTTTAACGTAGCTTGCCGTAGCCCGTTAGGAACCAGAACTCTCTCACCCCATAAAATACATCCATTTTTGAGTGTGAATTCCTTCGCTCGTAGTATGCATGCTCGCTGCACATCACAGTCAGTTCTTGGCCAGCCATCTCTCAAATACTTTGCCAGAAGTTGTAATTCAGTATCACAAGCTGTCTCCTTTGCAATTTGTTTGAAATGTACTATACCCGTAAAACACACACTTGGAAGGCTTTCGTGAACAACTGGTGAGGAATGCATTAGTGGAAGCCTGGACATGGCATCAGCATTGCCATGGGAATCATGGGCCCAGTATTTGATGGAGTAATGATTGCTCCCAAAGTTAGAGCATACCTTTGCAATCTAGCATGTAGTGGTTGAAATTCCTTTCCTTGGATTAAAGATGGTCAGCAGTGGCTTATGGTCAGTTAAAAGAGTAAATTGTCTACCATAAATATAGTTATGGAACTTCTTAACAGCCCATACAATGGCCAATGCTTCCTTGCCTAATTGGGAATAGTTATTCTCTGCCGTTGTTAGAGAACGGGAAGCAAAGGCTACCAGTCGGTCTGTCCCACCTGGCATTGTGTGTGACAAGACAGCCCCTAAACCATAAGGTGAAGCATCACATGCTATCATGAGTGGTTTCTGAAGATCATAGTGCATTAACATGCGGGAACACAGGAGTAGGTTATTGGATCCCTGGAAGGCTTGATTGCATTCACTGCTCCACAACCAGGGTCGATTTGTCTCAAGAAGCTGATGTAGTGGGTGTAACGTATGGGCTAGCTTGGGAAGAAAACGGTAGTAATAGTAAAGGAGACCAAGGTATGATCGTAGCTCTGATGCATTCTGTGGTATAGGAGCTTCTTGCAAGGCCTTGACTTTGTCATCAGCAGTGTGTAGACTATGAAAATCTATAACATGGCCACAAATTCTAATTTGTCATGCATGAAAGCACACTTCTCAAAGTTGACCTTCAACCTGTAGGTCATTAGCCGCTGCAGTACCCTCTCTAAATTATGGCAATGTTCTTCCTCCGTCCTGCCCGTGATTAACATGTCATCTAAAAGGCATTGGACATGAGGTAGTCCATTTAACAGTTCTTCCATGGTGCGTTGCCAGATGGCTGGTGCAGGAGCAATGCCAAAGACCATACGATTATATTGAAATAAACCACGGTGAGTATTGATGGTGAGTAACCTGCGGGAATCTGGATGTACTTTAAGTTGAAGGTAAGCATTTTTTAAATCAATCTTTGTGAAATGTTGTCCCCCAGCTAAGTTAGAAAAAATCTCTTCTGTCCTGGGTAATGGATACTTATCCACTGCTAACTGTTCATTCAACACCATCCTAAAGTCTCCACATATTCAGATCTGTCCATCTTTCTTTCTTACCGGTACAATAGGAGAAGCCCACTCACTATGATGCACTGGAGTTATAATCTTTAACTCTTCTAGCCTCATCAGTTCAGCATCAACTCCTGCCCTTAAAGCAAATGGCACAGTTCGTGCTTTGAAAAACTTTGGCCTTGCTCCAGGTTTTAACTGTAACCGTACCCTTTTGTTCTTAACTTTTCCCAGAACATTTTCAAACACTGGGGCATATTTGGTGTTAATGTTCTGAATCCACTGGGCACGATCAACTCCAATATGATGAACTTCACTGTTTTTGAGGCTCTCAGGCATGCCAAGGGCCCGTATCCAGTCCCTTCCATAAAGAGGTGGGCCACCTGATTTTAGTATATATAGTGTAAGATTGGCAGTTTTACTGTTTACTGTACACACAGATACAGATGCACACCCAGTGGCATCAAGACTTCTCTGGAGTATGTTTGTAGCTTCAAGGTAGTGGGCTGCAGCAATACTGGAATTTTCAGCTGTTTCCAATCTTTAATTGTCATAACTGAAACTGCAGCCCAGTATCTAAGTCCATAGTCAAATCTTTTCCTTCAATATTAACATGAACGGTCAAAGGCTCAGACCCTGCTGCCATGGTGTATACAGTCAAACTCTGAACAGTCATTTCCTCTTCTCGAATCTGATGTGGCTCCACTATAAGCCATGTGATAATTTCCCTTCTTATGTGTTTTGCTTGAGACACTCTGCTGAGATCCTCTGCAAGCCTTCTTTAAGTGTCCTATTTTACCACAGCCAAAGCTTTTTTAAATCTGCATTCAGAAGCTACATGATTCTGTGCTCCACATCTGTAACAGTTAATAGGTGATGCTGCTTTTGCTGAATATTTACTGGCTGGTTTAGTCTGTTGCTTCACATTAGAGAAAAATACCTGTTCTTCCTTAGTGTGGGAATGCGTCGGCAGTAAACTAGTGTCTTGTGTGGCCTGTTACAAAATAGAAGCAATCTCTAGTGCTTTATGGAAGGTCAGGCTCTCCTCTGTCAAAAGTCGCCTTTGAATAGATTCTGTACTGATACCCATAACGAACTGATCTCTAAGGGCCATATTCAGATATCCCCAAAAGCACAGGTGCTGGCCAATTTCTTTAAACTGATTGCAAATGTAGATACAGTCTCTTGTACCCCTTGGCGCTGCTAAAAAACTTGAACCGCTCAGCAATCTCTAATGGCCGTGGTTAGAAATGTTGTGTTAAGATCTGTATTATTTCAGACAAAGACTTGGTGGCTGGCTTTTCTGGGTGTAGCAGATATTTTAGAATCTCATATGTTTTAGCACCAATAGTTGTCAGACAGACAGCAACAGACTTAGTATCTCCAATGTCATTGGCAAGTAAATACTGCTGTAGCCTTTCAGTCCAGGAAACCCAGTTATCTGTGCCAGGGTCAAATTCTTTCAATGCTCCAAATACAGCCATTATAGCGTGAGTTTGTGGTAGTATACTCTTCGCCAGATGTAATGTCCTTACATAGCAAACATTAACTCTTTATATGAATGATGCACTTGCAACTTCTAAATGTAAACTGGCACTTTATTTACTGGATTACATAACAAGGTGCTCCTGTAGATTTGCACGGTATAGGGGGTAGAACAGTGTAGTTTAGTGTGAGTGCTTAGTGACAGGCTAGCAATAAAGCTGTAAAACAGCCGAAGAGCAGCGAGATCGGATGAGTGATAACTCTCACAGTCCGCTGCTCATCGCCCCGCGGCTTTTTGACAGCTTTATTTGATAATGTAGGCGTATTTTTTCAGGTCCGCGGCGGCGAAGGTAAGCGAGCTTAGGCGGGCGTATTGGGCCGGCGAAGGCAGGAAAGTTGACACGATGATAACTACCCCCCTTACACTGAACACAAGTGTAATGTCCTTACATAGCAAACATTAACTCTTTATATAAATGATGCACTTGCAACTTCTAAATGTAAACTGGCACTTTATTTACTGGATTACATAACAAGGTGCTCCTGTAGATTTGCACACAGTACTATGGATAGATACACATATATAGTCCTTTATAATGATTGGCTGCTGCACTCCTTATTTAGCAGTCCTGTACACTGTGTATGCAGCACTATAGTAATCCAGGGAACTTATAACTGTATAACTGCAATATAACTTATAATGTGTAAACTGACAGTTCTTACTCTTCCTGACTGGCTGATGCTGTATCCTCTGCAGTGATCTGTAGCTAACATTACACTTATTATTATTATTATTATTATTAGCACTTGTCAGATCCTGAGGTTCAGTCCTTGTACTTTATAACTGCATCACAAACTGTCACAAGATGGCTTCTCTGAACTGTTCTGATTCTAAGCACAGCCCACTTGATGACATCATCTTTGTATGGAAGCCTCAATGTGCCATCTAACCAAACCAGGAAGTAAGCACAACACTACAACAAGCATACGCACACACACACACTGCACACACGCATATACACACACACTGCACACAAGCATACACACACACTGAACACAAGCATACACACACACTGCACACAAGCATACACACACACTGCACACAAGCATACGCACACAAGCATATGAACACAAACACACACAAACTCACATGCACATGCACACACATACGCACATATACACGCATGTGCACACATGCTCACACGTACATCCGCACACACACACACACTGCACACAAGCATACGCACACACACACACAAGCATACACGCACACACACACACACACACACTGCACACAAGCATACACACATATACACACTGCTCACAAGCATACACACACTGCACACAGACATGCACACATATACACACACATACACACACTGCACACAAACACACACTGCACACAAGCATACACACACTGCACACAAGCATATACACAAACTGCACACACGCATACGCATACATACACTGCACACAAGCATATGCACACACACACTGCACACAAGCATACACACACACACACTGCACACAAGCATACACACACAGTACACACAAGCTACACACACACACACACTGCACACAAGCATATGAACACACACACACAAACTCACACACACATGCACACACATACGCACACATACACACATGTGCACACGCTCACACGTACATGCGCACACACACAGACCCGCACATACAAACACTGCATACAAGCATACGCACACACACACACTGCACACAAGAATACACACACATAAACACAGACATGCACACACATATGCACACATACACACATGTGCACACACTCACACATACATGCACACACACAGACACACATACACACACTACACACAAGCATACTCACACACACACACACACACACACTGCACACAAGTATACGCACACACACACACACACACACACTGCACACAAGTATACACACACTGCACACAAGCTTATGCACACACACACACACACACTGCACACAAGCATACACACACACACTGCACACAAGCATACGCACACACACACACACACAAGCATACGCACAGACACACACTGCACACAAACATACGCACACACACACAAGCATACACACACACTGCACACAAGCACACACACAAGCATACGCACACACACACTCTGCACACAAGCATACACACACACACTGCACACAAGCATATGCACACAAGCATATGCACACACACACACTGCACACAAGCATACACACACATGCACACAAGCTTATGCAGACACACACTGCACACAAGCATACACTGCACACAAGCATATGCACACATACACACTGCACACAAGCATACACACACAAACACTGCACACAAGCATACACACACACTGCACACAAGCATACGCACACACACACACTGCACACAAGCAAACGCACAAACACACAAACACAGACATGCACATACACACTGCACACAAGTATACACACACACACTGCACACAAGCATACGCACACACACACTGCACACACACTGCACACAAGCATATGCACACACATACGCACACATACACACACTGCACACAATCATACACACACTGCACACTGCACACAAGCATACACACACTGCACACAAGCATACACACACACACTGCAAACAAGCATACGTACACACACAAACACAGACATGCACACATAAACGCACACATTCACACATGTGCACACAAACTCACACGCACGTGCACTCACACAGAGACACACTGCACAAAAGCATATGCACACACACACTGCACACAAGCATACGCACACACACACACACACTGCACACAAGCATACGTACTCACATACACTGCACACAAGTATACGCACACACACACACTGCACATGCATACACACACACACAAACTGCGGTGATGTGGGAGCTTCAGGTATTAGTTTTTTTTCTAACACTCTCTCCCCATTGATGTCTATTGGGGAAAGCGTGCACGAGCACGTCAAAGCAGCCCTTGGATTTTGTTCGGTTTGGAGCTTATCGACACCATATTGCACGCACAAGGAGGCTTTTCAGAAACTTCTAATGGCAGCGCTATGGAGGGTGAAATAACACAACTTTTGTTGCTTTCGTTTCCCACCCTCTATAGCGCAAAACCCGTAATCTAGGTGAAGGTTTGTCATACATTTGCATATAGGGAATACAATATTTGTGATGGTAAATTTTACCATTTTAAAAAACTTTTCTTACATCTACGTATATAACCTCAATACTAAAACGACTACGTTTTAATTTTTTTAAATTTGTAATCCGATTTTTTATACATTACATTTTTATTCCTAGCGTCTTTGGGCCAGATTACAAATTAAGTGCTAATTAAAGGGACAGTCAAGTCCAAAAAACTTTCATGATTCATATTCAAACTTTCCAATTTACTTTTATCACCAATTTTGCTTTGTTCTCTTGGTATTCTTAGTTGAAAGCTAAACCTAGGAGGTTCATATGCTAATTTCTTAGACCTTGAAGGCCACTGCTAATCTAAATGCATTTTGACAGTTTTTCACCACTAGAGGGCAATAGTTCATGTGTTTCATATAGATAACATTGAGCTCATGCATGTGGAGTTACCTAGGAGTCAGTACTGACTGGCTAAATGCAAGTCTGTCAAAAGAACAGAAATAAGGGGGCAGTCTGCAGAGGCTTAGATACAAGGTAATCACAGAGGTAAAACGTGCATTATTATAACTGTGTTGGTTATGCAAAACTGGGGAATGGGTAATTAAGGGGTTATCTATCTTTTAAAACAACAAAAATTCTAGTGTTGACTGTCCCTTTAATGCTCCCTCTCGAGTGTTAACTGCGCTAGAAATTGAGCTTTCTGCATCCGTCGGATTGCACTCGTATTATGAGTTGAAAGTAAACTATTTTTGCACGCACGCTAACCATTCAAGCGCAAAAAGCCTAACTTAGAATATTGCGTACGCGTTCACGTATTCACCCAAAGAAGTCAATCCTGAAAAAAAAGTGCGGGAAAAACGAACACTCACGCTCAAACACGATCGCATATTCTCATGTGCACTAACCTGACAAAAATATAAATATTTCAAATTCCAAAGTTCTTCACATACACTGGCCTAGATTTGGAGTTCGGCGGTAGCCGTCAAAACCAGCGTTAGAGGCTCCTAAAGCTGGTTTTGGCCGCCCGCTGGTATTTGGAGTCAGTGATTAAAGGGTCTAACGCTCACTTTTCAGCCGCGACTTTTCCATACCGCAGATCCCCCTACGCCATTTGCGTAGCCTATCTTTTCAATGGGATCTTTCTAACGCTGGTATTTAGAGTCGTTTCTGAAGTGAGCGTTAGAGCTCTAACGACAAGATTCCAGCCGCCTGAAAATAGCAGGAGTTAAGAGCTTTCTGGCTAACGCCGGTTTATAAAGCTCTTAACTACTGTACCCTAAAGTACACTAACACCCATAAACTACCTATGTACCCCTAAACCGAGGTCCCCCCACACCGCCGCCACTCGATTAAAATTTTTAACCCCTAATCTGCCGACCGCCACCTACGTTATACTTATGTACCCCTAATCTGCTGCCCCTAACCCCGCCGACCCCTGTATTACATTTATTAACCCCTAACTTGCCCCCCACAACGTCGCCGCCAGCTACGTAAAATAATTAACCCCTAATCTTCCGACCGCAAATCGCCGCCACCGACGGTATCCCTATGTACCCCTAATCTGCTGCCCTAACATCGCCGACCCCTATATTATATTTATTAACCCCTAATCTGCCCCCCTCAACGTCGCCGACACCTGCCTACACTTATTAACCCCTAATCTGCCGAGCTGACCTGAGCGCTACTATAATAAATGTATTAACCCCTAATCCGCCTCACTAACCCTATCATAAATAGTATTAACCCCTAATCTGCCCTCCCTAACATCGCCGACACCTAACTTCAATTATTAACCCCTAATCTGCCGACCGGAGCTCACCGCTATTCTAATAAATGTATTAACCCCTAAAGCTAAGTCTAACCCTAACACTAACACCCCCCTAACTTAAATATAATTTTTATCTAACGAAATAAATTAACTCTTATTAAATAAATTATTCCTATTTAAAGCTAAATACTTACCTGTAAAATAAATCCTAATATAGCTACAATATAAATTATAATGATATTATAGCTATTTTAGGATTAATATTTATTTTACAGGCAACTTTGTTATTATTTTAACCAGGTAAAATAGCTATTAAATAGTTAAGAACTATTTAATAGTTACCTAGTTAAAATAATAACAAATTTACCTGTAAAATAAATCCTAACCTAAGTTATAATTAAACCTAACACTACCCTATCAATAAAATAATTAAATAAACTACCTACAATTACCTACAATTAACCTAACACTACACTATCAATAAATTAATTAAACACAATTCCTACAAATAAATACAATTAAATAAACTAGCTAAAGTACAAAAAATAAAAAAGAACTAAGTTACAGAAAATAAAAAAATATTTACAAACATAAGAAAAATATTACAACAATTTTAAACTAATTACACCTACTCTAAGCCCCCTAATAAAATAACAAAGCCCCCCAAAATAAAAAATTCCCTACCCTATTCTAAATTAAAAAAGTTACAAGCTCTTTTACCTTACCAGCCCTGAACAGGGCCCTTTGCGGGGCATGCCCCAAGAATTTCAGCTCTTTTGCCTGTAAAAGAATAAATACAATACCCCCCCCCCAACATTACAACCCACCACCCACATACCCCTAATCTAACCCAAACCCCCTTAAATAAACCTAACACTAAGCCCCTGAAGATCTTCCTACCTTGTCTTCACCATCCAGGTATCACCGATCCGTCCTGGCTCCAAGATCTTCATCCAACCCAAGCGGGGGTTGGCGATCCATAATCCGGTCCAGAAGAGGCTCCAAAGTCTTCCTCCTATCCGGCAAGAAGAGGACATCCGGACCGGCAAACATCTTCTCCAAGCGGCATCTTCGATCTTCTTCCATCCGGAGCGAAGCGGCAGGATCCTGAAGACCTCCAGCGCGGAACATCTATCCGGACCGACGACTGAACGACGAATGACTGTTCCTTTAAGGGACGTCATCCAAGATGGCGTCCCTCGAATTCCGATTGGCTGATAGGATTCTATCAGCCAATCGGAATTAAGGTAGGAATTTTCTGATTGGCTGATGGAATCAGCCAATCAGAATCTAGTTCAATCCGATTGGCCGATCCAATCAGCCAATCAGATTGAGCTCGCATTCTATTGGCTGATCGGAACAGCCAATAGAATGCGAGCTCAATCTGATTGGCTGATTGGATCAGCCAATCGGATTGAACTTGATTCTGATTGGCTGATTCCATCAGCCAATCAGAAAATTCCTACCTTAATTCCGATTGGCTGATAGAATCCTATCAGCCAATCGGAATTCGAGGGACGCCATCTTGGATGACGTCCCTTAAAGGAACAGTCATTAGTCGTTCAGTCGTCGGTCCGGATGGATGTTCCGCGCTGGATGTCTTCAGGATCCTGCCGCTTCGCTCCGGATGGAAGAAGATCGAAGATGCCGCTTGGAGAAGATGTTTGCCGGTCCGGATGTCCTCTTCTTGCCGGATAGGAGGAAGACTTTGGAGCCTCTTCTGGACCGGATTATGGATCGCCAACCCCCGCTTGGGTTGGATGAAGATCTTGGAGCCAGGACGGATCGGTGATACCTGGATGGTGAAGACAAGGTAGGAAGATCTTCAGGGGCTTAGTGTTAGGTTTATTTAAGGGGGGTTTGGGTTAGATTAGGGGTATGTGGGTGGTGGGTTGTAATGTTGGGGGGGGGGTATTGTATGTTTTTTTTTACAGGCAAAAGAGCTGAAATTCTTGGGGCATGCCCCGCAAAGGGCCCTGTTCAGGGCTGGTAAGGTAAAAGAGCTTGTAACTTTTTTAATTTAGAATAGGGTAGGGAATTTTTTTATTTTGGGGGGCTTTGTTATTTTATTAGGGGGCTTAGAGTAGGTGTAATTAGTTTAAAATTGTTGTAATATTTTTCTTATGTTTGTAAATATTTTTTTTTTCTGTAACTTAGTTCTTTTTTATTTTTTGTACTTTAGCTAGTTTATTTAATTGTATTTATTTGTAGGAATTGTGTTTAATTAATTTATTGATAGTGTAGTGTTAGGTTAATTGTAGGTAATTGTAGGTAGTTTATTTAATTAATTTATTGATAGGGTAGTGTTAGGTTTAATTATATCTTAGGTTAGGATTTATTTTACAGGTAAATTTGTTATTATTTTAACTAGGTAACTATTAAATAGTTCTTAACTATTTAATAGCTATTGTACCTGGTTAAAATAATTACAAAGTTGCCTGTAAAATAAATATTAATCCTAAAATAGCTATAATATCATTATAATTTATATTGTAGCTATATTAGGATTTATTTTACAGGTAAGTATTTAGCTTTAAATAGGAATAATTTATTTAATAAGAGTTAATTTATTTCGTTAGATAAAAATTATATTAACTTAGGGGGGTGTTAGTGTTAGGGTTAGACTTAGCTTTAGGGGTTAATCCATTTATTAGAATAGCGGTGAGCTCCGATCGGAAGATTAGGGGTTAATAATTGAAGTTAGGTGTCGGCGATGTTAGGGAGGGCAGATTAGGGGTTAATACTATTTATGATAGGGTTAGTGAGGCGGATTAGGGGTTAATAACTTTATTATAGTAGCGCTCAGGTCCGCTCGGCAGATTAGGGGTTAATAAGTGTAGGCAGGTGTCGGCAACGTTGAGGGGGGCAGATTAGGGGTTAATAAATATAATATAGGGGTCGGCGGTGTTAGGGGCAGCAGATTAGGGGTACATAGGGAGAACGTAGGTTGCGGCGGTTTACGGAGCGGCAGATTAGGGGTTAAAAAAAATATGCAGGGGTCAGCGATAGCGGGGGCGGCAGATTAGGGGTTAATAAGTGTAAGGGTAGGGGTGTTTAGACTCGGGGTACATGTTAGGGTGTTAGGTGCAGACGTAGGAAGTGTTTCCCCATAGGAAACAATGGGGCTGCGTTAGGAGCTGAACGCTGCTTTTTTGCAGGTGTTAGGTTTTTTTTCAGCTCAAACAGCCCCATTGTTTTCTATGGGAGAATCGTGCACGAGCACGTTTTTGAGGCCGGCCGCGTCCGTAAGCAACTCTGGTATCGAGAGTTGCATTTGCGGTAAAAATTCTCTACGCTCCTTTTTTGGAGCCTAACGCAGCATTTGTTTGAACTCTCGATACCAGAGTTAATTTTATGGTGCGGCCAGAAAAAAGCCCGCGGAGCGTTAACAGCCCTTTTACCGCCGAACTCCAAATCTAGGCCATTGTGTGCAGAATTATTAGGCAAATGAGTATTTTGACCACATCATCCTCTTTATGCATGTTGTCTTACTCCAAGCTGTATAGGCTCGAAAGCCTACTACCAATTAAGCATATTAGGTGATGTGCATCTCTGTAATGAGAAGGGGTGTGGTCTAATGACATCAACACCCTATATCAGGTGTGCATAATTATTAGGCAACTTCCTTTCCTTTGGCAAAATGGGTCAAAAGAAGGACTTGACAGGCTCAGAAAAGTAAAAAATAGTGAGATATCTTGCAGAGGGATGCAGCACTCTTAAAATTGCAAAGCTTCTGAAGCGTGATCATCGAACAATCAAGCGTTTCATTCAAAATAGTCAACAGGGTCGCAAGAAGCGTGTGGAAAAACCAAGGCGCAAAATAACTGCCCATGAACTAAGAAAAGTCAAGCGTGCAGCTGCCAAGATGCCACTTGCCACCAGTTTGGCCATATTTCAGAGTTGGGTTCATTGAGAACATGGTTGTTGTTCAATAATAAAATTAATCCTCAAAAATACAACTTGCCTAATAATTCTGCACTCCCTGTATACTGTATATATCTGATGGTATTTTGATACAATATATTCTTTTTATTATATATATATTATATATATATAATATATATATATATATATATATATATATATGAATTATATATATAATATATATATACTTATAATATATACAGGGAGTGCAGAATTATTAGGCAAGTTGTATTTTTGAGGATTAATTTTATTATTGAACAACAACCATGTTCTCAATGAACCCAAAAAACTCATTAATATCAAAGCTGAATAGTTTTGGAAGTAGTTTTTAGTTTGTTTTTAGTTATAGCTATTTTAGGGGGATATCTGTGTGTGCAGGTGACTATTACTGTGCATAATTATTAGGCAACTTAACAAAAAACAAATATATACCCATTTCAATTATTTATTTTTACCAGTGAACCAATATACACATCTCAACATTCACATAATATACATTTCTGACATTCAAAAACAAAACAAAAACAAATCAGTGACCAAATATAGACCACCTTTCTTTGCACACGGGACACTCAAAAGCTCTGCCATCCTTGGATTCTGTCAGTGTTTTGATCTGTTCACCATCAACATTGCGTGCAGCAGCAACCACAGCCTCCCAGGACACTGTTCAGAGAGGTGTACTGTTTTTCCCTCCTTGTAAATCTCACATTTGATGATGGACCACAGGTTCTCATGGGGGTTCAGATCAGGGGTGAACAAGGGAGGCCATGTCATTAGATTTTCTTCTTTTATACCTCCTTTCTTGCCAGCCACGCTGTGGCAGTACTTGGACGCGTGTGATGGAGCATTGTCCTGCATGAAAATCATGTTTTTCTTGAAGGATGCAGACTTCTTCCTGTACCACTGCTGAAGACAAGGTGTCTTCCCAGAAACTGGCAGTAGGACTGGGGAGTTGAGCTTGACTCCATTCCTCAACCCGAAAAGGCCCACAAGCCATTCTTTGATGATACCAGCCCAAACCAGTACTCCACTCTCCACCTTGCTGGATGTCTGAGTCGGACTTGGAGCTCTCTGCCCTTTACCAATCCAGGCCACGGGCCCATCCATCTGGCACCATCAAGACTCACTCTCATTTCATCAGTCCATAAAACCTTAGAAAAAATCAGTCTTGAGATATTTCTTGGCCCAGTCTTGACGTTTCAGCTTGTGTGTCTTGTTCAGTGGTGGTCGTCATTTCAGCCTTTCTTACCTTGGCCATGTCTCTGAGTATAGCACACCTTGTGCTTTTGGCACTCCAGTGATGTTGCAGCTCTGAAATATGGCCAAACTGTGGCAAGTGGCATCTTGGCAGCTGCACGCTTGACTTTTCTCAGTTCATGGGCAGTTATTTTGCGCCTTGTTTTTTCCACACAGCTTCTTGCGACCCTGTTGACTAATTTGAATGAAACGCTTGATTGTTCGATGATCACGCCTTCAGAAGCTTTGCAATTTTAAGAGTGCTGCATCCCTCTGCAAGATATCTCACTATTTTTTACTTTTCTGAGCCTGTCAAGTCCTTCTTTGACCAATTTTGCCAAAGGGAAGGAAGTTGCCTATAATTATGCACACCTGATATAGGGTGTTGATGTCATTAGACCACACCCCTTCTCATTACAGAGATGCACATCACCTAATATGCTTAATTGGTAGTAGGCTTTCGAGCCTATACAGCTTGGAGTAAGACCAACATGCATAAAGAGGATGATGTGGTCAAAATACTCATTTGCCTAATAATCTGCACTCCCTGTATATATACAGTATATGTATGATTATATATAGGTATAGATATATACAGATATATATAGAAATATTTATTTATAAATACATAGAACATATTCTGCTATGAGTAGAACATTGTATGTGAAATTTTATAGTAAATACACAGTATAACACTTTATTAACTTTGAATATTGCATACAAATATATACATATACATTTTTAAAGATGTACATATATGTATCTCTAAGTTAAAACTCTTTGCCTGCCTTTTTTCTAA